>NC_140217.1:29919050-30199134 GCF_951802725.1 Rutilus rutilus | reverse complement strand
CCAGACTTGGTTTGTTTTTTCAGTTTTGAATTTATTTAAGAATAACTTGAAACAATCAAATGTTGTCATTCTCAATATCAAGTTCTGTTTCCCCCTTTTATGTTAGCGCCATCAGCAGTGGAACAAACCACAGTCACATTTATTATGCAAGAGGGAAAATGGAAAAACAAAAAAAAAATGTAGAGGGCATTGCTAAAGTGGGTTTCCAGCTATGCATGTACAAACCGGAGTGGCCAATCTCAGGATAAATGTTTGGCACGACAAGACAGTGGTACAGTTTGTGCCAATTTCCCCTCATTTTCATCCAACAGTATAGGGCCAGACACTGCAGAGCAAGAAAAATAAAGCAACTAAAACAGAAACAGTTTCTTCACGGGGCAGTCAATTAGCATTCACCGACTAAAAGTCTGAATTTTGAATTAAAACAAGATGGATAACAAAACAAAACACTTGTAGAAAACCATTGAGAGAGTTTTATGGGAAGGTTGGATCTCTTTTGTAACACTACGTGTTTTTGTCAGGAGTGCACCGTGAGCATGGATTAATTTTAGCAAACAGATCAATTCTGTGCGAAAGAAGCGAAATGCAGAACACTGGCCATAAAAGAGCAGCACAGCTTGTTCAAGCGGCATTACAAACAACGCAGTTCCTCAATAAATACAGATTCCTGGACACAATTGAGACTAGAGCTGCTCTGTACCTTTGAAAGCACTGCTGCAAATGCGAATGGACTAGGGAAGACCTATGAAACACGAGCCAAAAAAAAGTCAAAGGGCAGACCAAAAAACAAACAAACAAAAAACTAAGAGACATTCTGAATATTAAGTGCACTTTCACAGTTCAACCATAATACATCAATAAAGTTCCACGTCCTCCCTTTGATCTTGCTGTTTTATTAAGTTTAGATGGTGATCAGTCCTGCAGGTGTCGAAAACTTCTAACCGTCCCCCTCCTTCTTTATGACTACGAAAGCAAAAAGTGAGTGGATTTCCTGGCAGACGTGCCAGAAGAGATTTTATCCCTTAAAATAAATAACGCAATATCTCAGTGCATACAAAAAGGGAACCTTAACACTTACATAAGAGGGAGAGAGAGCCAAGAGTCCAGTGTGGTTTAATCAACTATTTAGGCACAGGCACACGGCCACCAGAACTTTCCCATTTTAACCCATTTCACGTTGCCTTACATTTAAACTTGATATTTACTTTTAGTTGTCGATGTAGCTGAATTCTCCTTTGACGCACAAATGAAACCTCTGAGGGCGAGTGAGTTCTTTTGCGGGTCCTGGAGCCTCAGAGCATGCCGAAGCCTTTGGCGTAAGTGATGGCTTTAAGGAGTCTCTCTCTAAGTTTCTCTATGGTGGAGTATTCGGGGAGGAGCAGCACGTTGAAGCAAGTATGAGAAGTGGGTAACCTGATCATAAGAGGAGGAGGAAGAAGAAGAGTGTATTACTTTATTTAATATTTCTACTGCATGTTTATTGCTGTGGAAAGAAATGTATGCAATGTCATTAACGTGATAAAAAAAAAACTGGTGAGAATGTAAAGCAGAATTTGTTTAGCATTACTAGTGTTATTCCAGCATTCGTTTTCAATCATGCAAGCATAACATGCAAGCAAGTCTGGAGTGGTAATGCATTATGGTTCTTTCTTGGGTGATTCTGAATCGATTCAGCTGTATGGCAGCACTTAAGTGTGCGTGAGAGAGCCATATTCTACCCCCTGAGGTGAAAATCCAGTTTTTGTTATTGTTGATATGTCTATGTGGTGGTTTTAAACTGCTTTAAGACAAACCATGTGCACCATTGCTGATTATTTTCTTCTTAAAACCGCAGTGAACCAAAGACAGTCTCAAAAACGCGGTTTGAAAATCGCTGGTGTTTCTGACGTCACAAACTACCGTGTCACCAATCACGTCAACGTGTGATCGTCAGTGGATCTCTGAGCAGGTGTGAGTGAGTGGAGGCGGGGCTAATTTGAATATTCATAGAACCACGTATACTAAAAGAGGCAAGGGTGTAGAGTTACATTCAAGCTATTTTTAAAGCATTAAAAAAAATAAAATTCAAGGTAAAAACTTGTAAATACGTAATTTTGAGTTTAAAGGGATAAAATTATTGACTACAGGGGGACTTTGAGATTCAACTGATCTGATACATGATCATGCAAATATTTGAATACGGTATGGTGTCAAAAACTGAACTCATTATTGTCCAAAAGTGAAAAGAGGCAGTATTTGAGTTTACCTGTCTGAGTCAGGGCCATTTTTGGCAATAATCATCTTGAGTTTGCCTAAACCTCCAACTGGAGCTCTATCTGTGCCAGTGGTGAACTGAAGAAATAGCCTCTTCTGCTCCTGTCCAAATGAGTGCACAGTCTCCCAGAAATCCCTGATGAGAGACAAAAATATCATTTTTCATCATTTTTATACCACATAGGAAGTAGTTTTTAAAATTAGTGGTCCACTGATATCGTTCTTGTAAATGCGGATGCCATTATCTAGAGCGCAGGATTACTGATTGACAATATAAGGCCCAATGCCTATATT
The DNA here is from genome assembly GCF_951802725.1 of Rutilus rutilus. Taxonomy (NCBI): domain Eukaryota; kingdom Metazoa; phylum Chordata; class Actinopteri; order Cypriniformes; family Leuciscidae; genus Rutilus; species Rutilus rutilus. The sequence continues at coordinate 30,196,587 of NC_140217.1, read as the reverse complement.
TAATTGACCCTTCGCTAAGCCCCGCCCTCCTTAGTTACTGTTGCTACGCCTGACAAGCTTTCGCGCCTGGCATGTCTATTACAGTATGTATACACCGGTGTCAGACATTCCCAAGGAGATAAGTCATTTTTGCCGAACAGGTGAAATATCTGAGAGCATGACAAAAGGGACGGCAGTATGCATTCGAGGGATATATCCACGACATAATATGCAACCGATTAGAGAATAATTTAATCAAAATTGAAGCTAAAGAATATAGGTCCCAGTGCAAGCAGCAGCCGCCTCATTCGCAGACCATTCAAATGGGAAACACACAAATTGAGGAACAGCTATGTTCATGCACAGCAGGGTAAGTGAAATTTGAAAATAATCTAATAATTATAAATCAAACAGCTTATCCATAAATCTTGTGAAATAAACACAAGACATTAGCCTGACCACTTTGCAATGATAACATTCTCCCGCTTATATTTTTTGCACGCCAGGCTACTGCTCACACGTCGTGGAGCAAACATAGGTGTTTTTGTTAATCCTGTCGACATTTAGTTGTGAATGGGGCCTGCCACACTGCTTGATCCACGCCCCGCATTTCTCCCCTTGGGTTTTAGGTTTCGAGAAGGGAAAAAATTCCACCCCCCCGTCCAAACTTTTAGGAGACCGGGTATCAGATTTGCACAATCCATACGCACAACGCTTCGGCATGTTTCCCTCGCTCGAAAGCTTGCCAGACCTCCCGCGCCTAGTTACGGTTGCTAAGCCACAGATTGGCCTGTGGCGGTTTTCGGGCGTGGCTTAGCGAAGGGTCAATTGACAGCACCTAGATTTTGTTATCCATTTACAAGGTTGTCAGTAGGTTTTGTAACTGGAGAAACTGCCAAAAACCTCAAATGACCAAATATACTACATATTTACATAAATATGCATACATAACTATGAAGTTAGAGAACAATTTTTTTTCTTACTATATATTTTATATAAAAATATATTAAATGCATCGATAATATATTAAATTAGTTAATTATATATATATATATATATATATATATATATATATATATATATATACACACACAGTGCTATGCATAAGTTTAGACACCCATGCTAAAGTTGACTAAAAAGAGGAATAAAAAATCATCTTTTGGAAATTGAACTTAATGCCTTAATTAATATTTTTTGGAAAAATCCAACCTTGAAGGTCACCAATTTTCTTTGTGAATGAATAATGTATCGTAAATAAATAAATGTTCTTCCTTAAAATACAGGGTGCATAAGTCTGGACACCCCTATGTTAAATTCCCATAGAGGCAGGCAGATTTTTATTTTTAAAGGCCAGTTACTTCATGGATCCAGGATACTATGCATCCTGATAAAGTTCCCTTGGCCTTTGGAATTAAAATAGCCCCACATCATCACATAGCCTTCACCATACCTAGAGATTGGCATGGTTTTATTTCAGTTAGCCTAATAGCTGGTTTGATTTGCATTGAGAGATGATCTTATAGAAAGTAGTCCATGCCAATCTCTAGGTATGGTGAAGGCTATGTGATGATGTGGGGCTATTTTAATTCCAAAGGCCAAGGGAACTTTATCAGGATGCATAGTATCCTGGATCCATGAAGTAACTGGCCTTTAAAAATAAAAATCTGCCTGCCTCTATGGGAATTTAACATAGGGGTGTCCAGACTTATGCACCCTGTATTTTAAGGAAGAACATTTATTTATTTACGATACATTATTCATTCACAAAGAAAATTGGTGTCCTTAAAGGTTGGATTTTTCCCAATTTTTTTAATTAAGGCATTAAGTTCAATTTCCAAAAGATGATTTTTTATTCCTCTTTTTAGTCAACTTTAGCATGGGTGTCTAAACTTATGCATAGCACTGTATATATAACTATAACTATATATATATATATATTACTATAAATTAATAATTTATAAATGAAATAATATTATTAAGTTATTATTAATAATAATAATAATGTTGTTTATATATACACATGCACACACACACACACACACATACATTTATATATATTATGTACAATCTATCTATCAATCTATCTATCTATTTTATGTAAATATGTACATATATATTATTTTATTAAGTATCCACATACTTAATAATGCGACAATCTTTGTTGTATCCTCCATCGTATTCTGTACTCTCTTCAAGTGCTAGGAAGTCAAGATTCTGCGTGAGAAAGAAACAAATGGTTTTATGTGTATGGATGTGCCACATGTGAGAACATCCTGGAGGTAGTTAACAATCTGTAGCTAACTTACCCTGCTGCCACATATAAGCAGCTCAATTTCCTCTGGTCGAAACAGATACTTCAGTGGAGATTCATTAGTGACCATGTGGAATCCTCTTCTGAAGGCCTTGAACTGTTTCTCCACAGTTTTGTTCAGCATGTACTCTGCATAGAGTGCCACAAAATCCTGCAGAGACCCACTTCATGTTATGCATATACTTGCAGATATGAACATGTTCGTGGTTTTAAAAGTTGAATGAATGAATGTAATGCTTGTAAAAGTGAACTAACCTTTCTGTTCTCATTGGTAACTGGGATTTTATCACCGCCTTCCTTTAAATCATACATTAGTGGGTTTCCAAACAAGTCTGTTTGTGAGATCTGGAAGGTAATCATCATGTCTTCTTCCACATTACCCTCATATTCCTGTAGGTCCTTCAGACTCTGATAAAGAACCTGCAGAAACACACAATCAGCACCATTTTGACAGAACATATATAATCATTCTCTCGGCACTGATACTCCAAGCTTTTTTTTTTTGCTAATCCAGTCCATTAAATAATTGCTATGTGACAGCAAGAATAAACTCGCCCCAAATATTTTGATAAGCAGTCACTGTGTGCTAAAGTCAGAATGACTGAAATGCTGATGTACCTGCTCAAATCTCCTCTCCGCATGCCAAAAACTGAGGACAGGACATGCACACCCACTTGAAATAAAGCTGAAATGTTGCTCTTTGTAACCTCAGTCAACTTACAACATTTCAAGGAAGCCAAAAATCCAAGGCCATGTTTACATAATTATTATATTATATATTTGTTTGTATAGACATTACATACTGTCTTGTTGGATTTTGCAAGATTTTAATCTACGTTTAATCTGCCTGCATGTGAAAAAAGTAAAAAAGTATGCACCATTTTTTCTAAAATGTAGTTTAAATTGATTTACATGTAAACTTTAAAAATGCACACTACTGTTCAAAAGTTTGGGATCAGACACTTTAAGTATTGTTTCTTGTAAATCAAATCAGCGTATTAGAATGATTTCTGAAGGATCGTGCGACACATTCAAATAAATGCAGCCTTGGTGAGCATAAGACTCTTCGTTCAAAAACATAAAATCTTACTGACCCCAAACTTTCTGTTATATTAGTGTTTACAAAAACAAATGCTTGACTAGGGAGATTGCTGAAGAACCAAGAAATGTAACCAGGCAAGTATTACCGGATGTGAGTCTGCGAGGTCTCGAAACGTTCCTTTCTTTCCCATTAATTTTCTGTAAACCACCATAGGGAAGTGCACATCGAGAATGCAATTATTGTAGATAGCTAGGCCCAGGACGATGCCTATCAAGGTGAATTGGCCTTCATTTTCAAACGATGAAGGGTTGAACCAGAAAAGCTTTGTGCTTTCATCATAGGTAAACATGCCTGCGGACAAAACAGAAAGAGAAAGCGTAAGATGGGTGCACAACAGATGTCAACCACCTCAACCATAATGAATCAAGATGACATGAGACAGATCTGAATCGACAGTGTAAAATAAGTTCTGAGTGGAACGTTAAGGCCTGGTTTGACAAACGGGGCTTTGATTAAGCCAGAAATAGGCCTTAGTTCAATTAGGATATTTAAGTAACTTTTAGAAATATGCCTTAGAAAAAACATTACTGGTGTGCATCTTGAGACAAAACAATGGCATTGACATTTTATGATTCTCAGTGCAAGTTGCTTTCGGTTAAAACAGCTCAAACATGCATTTTACTCTGGGACTAGCTTAAGCCTTGTCTGAAACAGGGGGTAAGCCTACTAGGCCATACAAACATTAACCTATCCATTCCAGTATCAATGAATATGAATTAAACTGAAATTAAATTGAACTTTGCGTTAGGATGCATGAAGAAAGACAAAAAGTCAAGTAGGAATTAAGGGTGGGCGATCTGACGATTTTATATTTTCAAGCGAATCGTAGAGATTATGATCTTTTATGTCCTCGTAATAATGTTAAAATACACCAATGACTACCTGCAAGATGGCTGAGCTGACTAGCCAAATTATATCATATGTCTCTATCACGCCTGTTGACACATAAAAAAACAAAAAAACAATTCAACAGCAGTAGGGCTGAGCGATGAATCAAATTTTAGTTTTGGTTTTGATTTTGGCTTCCAAGATTATAAAAACATGATAATCAAGATAAAATAATCATTGTGCCGCATGCCGTCCCTTTCCTTCAAAGCAGTGTGCTTTCACCCCTCCTTAAAAGCCTAAACTTAACATATAGTAAAATATAGTCTACTGCAGGACATGCTTTATTTTAAAAAGAGTTATTAAAAGCACATAAAACTATGAAAGAGAGTGATCCCCATGCGCTTTCTGTATTTGCGCATAAACGGTTCAATATACACAAAAATATGTAAAAATTTCTGTCTTGGCGAGAATTTACATAATGACAGTCTTGGGAAAGAAACAGGATGCGTGTCATTATATTAGATCCATGCATTCGGTCTTAAAGCCTAATGCAAATATCTGCTGCTGTCTGTCATTAATATTAAAAGACAAAATCACTCACTGCTCTTGACTGAATAAAAATCAATGTATATTTAATTCATACAGTGAAGACTATGCAGTGTTTTAAAGTTTAACTCAGGGTTTAATGACTGTTCTAGTCCATTGGCTTGTTCCAGTCTGGATATTCTCAATAGTACATCTCAAAAGGTCGCGATTCACGATCGTGGATTATGATCGTTTGTTATAAGATCATGATATAAAATATTGGGAAGATCGCCCACCCCTAGTAGGAATTATTAATGATAATTACCTATATCTGGGTTAAAGATCTCCTCTACGACCAGTTGAAAGAACTCTTTGGATACTCCTCCTTCATCCACTCCTTGCTCACCCTCAAACTCCACATACAGCTGCTTCTTCAGGTCTGCTGGGTTTTCCATGGCAATCATCTCCAACTAAAACCAATCACACATTCATTTTACATCCACAAATCATCTTCAAAAAGGATACACTATACACAACAAACCATTCAGATATCTTACTTCAAAACAAATACATAACTGTTTGAGCTCATTGGGACCTACCCTGACAAGAGCATCATCAATGACGTGGTCTCTGCGCACTTTGAGTCGCAGATAGGGGTTCAGCTGTTGTCCCTGCACCAAACTGTAGAGGGCAGTAATCCTGCGCTCACTGTACATGCGGATCCGGTTGTCATAGTACAGGCCAAGATTCTTAGTCACAGGGTTAAGAATGAACGGGCAGGTCATAAAGGAGAACTTGCTCTCGGTCTCAACTTTGAAGAAAGTGTAGTCTTTGTCCATTTCCAGCACATCATTGAGCGGTTCATTGATGAACTCCTCGAAGGGGATGAGGGGTTTTCGACAGTCCGAGGCACGAATGCCTAGTTCCGTCTCCAGCGGATCCACCCGAGGGCCTTTCTTATTGCGTCGTTCCTCGCCCAGCAGCTCCTGCAGAGTCAACTCACTCGACTCCGGGATCGGCTCGTCGTCCTCCTCCTCGTTGTGACCCGTGTCTAGGTCGCCGCCCAACACGTTTGCATAGTAGACGATTTTCAAGCACTTGGTGGCTGCCACCACTCCATCATCCTCGTTGACCAGGTTTTCGCTGCTGAACTCGTTGCTGATGACTGTGTAGGTAATAAGCTGCTGGAAAGTCTCGATCAGACGTCGGATCTGGTCTGTGCCGTACTGCGACCACAACCACGCAAGCTTAGCCAGAGCCGGAAGAGGTAGCTTGCTCATTGCCTTGCAGAATTGCGGCAGTGCGATTTCTAAGTATTCCGGACTGTGGAGGTTACTGTTCTCCATGACGATAATGAAGACGTTCAGGTAATTAGGGTCGGTGGCGTACACGTTGTGATAGGTGAGGTCACACTCTACGTTGGGCGACAGGTAGACTAACGCGTTGAGGAATGCTGCTTCAATCTTCTCGTTCGATAATAGTCTGTCGTACACTCTTCTAACTGCCTCAATGTCTACAGAAACTTCTACAGGATCAAACTTTTGGACGTTGTTCTCCCCGTGAGACAGCCCATCTCCACTTGACGCTGAGGCTTCGGGTTCCACCTCCATCGCCGTGGACGAACCAGAGGCCGTCTCTTTCTCATCTTCATCTTTGTCCTCATCCTTGGCCTGTAGGGACTTGAGCTCTTCCTTGGTATGTTGCTTCGCCTTGCGGAAACTCTGGACCAGACTCTCCGCACTAGAGAAAACCCTACCGATGACACGAATTAGAGGAGAATAATCCTCAGACTCACTGCAGAGGCTCAGGATTTCATACACCTTCTCCTCCGTCAGGAAATTCAGATCTGCCAAAGAACAGAGTAACGCACATTTAAACATTTGCGACATTTGCGATCGACAGAAATTCTGCTATCATGACAACGTTATTCACCTCTAAAGTCCTCCCTTGCGGGTTGTAGGTCCTTATGGTTCATCTTCCCGTTGCTGCAAGAAGAGAAGTTGTGGGCTCCTTTGGCACTGTTCTCCGGGAAGGCTGAACTGGCTCCTTTCTTAGAGGGATGAGGATCACACAGTTTGGCATTATTTTTATATAACTCCAGGGCCTTGATGGCCGCTGCATTGTTATCCATGCGCTGGAAACCCGGAGAAGAGCCACAAGCCTCATTCGCGCAGGCCTCATTTCCACAGCCCTCTGTTAACTGGTGGTAGTAGCGCTCAATTAAATGCTTTGCAGCCGCTCGCTTCCTGCATCAGACATTCAAACAGGACAGCAGGGGGGATTAGTATGGTTCAATCCCAAAATAAGTGCAGAATAGAGCAAATACTTCTCTACTAAATCAAACAAAGAAAACCATCCATTTAAATTCTCTAACAGCCATCAAAACATGACTGTTGCATGTGCACAATGCACATGACTGGCCTACTCTCAAAATGAAGGAAAAAGCAAGCATTATACCTTAAATTCTTTAAGAGAATTATTAATCTGAAACAGAATGATATGAGTCAAAATCTGCTAAGGGGTGATTAAATGAAAAAAAATAAATAATGTAAAAATGTATAATCTTTTATTGGAAAATTGAACAACGTTTTATCAAACTTTGATAATTGCCTCGATCTTTTAAACCAACTGAGAAGATGGTGATCAAACTACATTTTATAAAACTCATCTGTCAAGTTCCTTACATAAGCATGAGTCAAATTGGATGACCAGGAACACAATGATTGGATCATTATTGTAGTGATTATTATGGGGGGGATTATTAAAAACTCTTGCATTGTCAATACAAGATCTTGACCAAAAATGTATGCACCTCTTGATGGAAATAAATGTTTGATGTTATTGCAGATTTTGACTCGTATCTATAATGTTGCAACTCATGCAAAATGCCTTTTGCACTGACACCAAAATATCATGCATTGATCAGTCACAATGTGTTAAAAAAACAAACATTTAATTGACATATATGTCTTTATGTCTAAGTTTTGGGTTCAACAAGTTGCTCTATTGACAGCATTTGTGGCTTAATATTGAATTAAATAAAAAACTTATTGACTCGTCCCTCAGTATACAAAAAATAATAAGCAAATAAAAATCAGCAACAGTAACAATTTACAATGGAAGTAAATGGAGGCAGATTTCCTGGGGGTTTAAAAGCATACATGAAGCTTGTATTTTTATTACAGCTTTCAAAAAACTCTTTATTATTTGATCTGTAATGCCTAAATTATGCTTTCTGGAATGACACTTTTCTAAGTGACTAAACTTCTGGTTATGTGCCATCATCGTAATTCACGCCAATATAATTTTGAGGTCTTATGGCTTATACTTTGAAAACACAGCAATAATGCAATAATGTTTATTGCTTGGCCTCATGTACTTCCAAGTGCATTACTGTAACATGATTTTTTTTAACGAGCCACCAGTGTGGTCAATAGTGCTTTTTCAACCAACCCACAAGGTGCGGACACATTAGTGAAATTTCAGAAAAAATTATGCGGGCAAAAAAGAGACTAGCTGTCGATAAAGTAGCGATGCATAAAACACCGCTCACACAGACAGAAATCACTTACTTTCAAAACCAAGCAGCTTTCTGTTGGTCAACATGGTGAATTCACATGAGCAAAACAGTTCCCTAAATCTGCTTATTGAACTTTTTTGCCCGCACACGAAAAACACTTAATTGTGCAGATTCCTGTTGAACAACAGTTTCGCCCAGAAATTGTAAATGTGACCGCACCTTTAGGATAATGAAGAATTTGCTTCTTAATGCAAACTGTAAAATAGAGTCAGTAATTTGGAAACTGGCAATGTATGTTGATTAAAAAAAAGGGAATAAACAAAGACACTTACATTAGACTTGCTTAAAGTTTCCAATATCACACTCTTCTTCAGCTCTGAACTCAAAGAGACCAAAAGGTGGTCAGGTAAGCAATCCTGCAGATTAACAGAGAGAACAGTCACTCACTCACATCAGTAACTTTACTGCTACATTACAGAGAGTATCCACAGACGACTGGGAATATAGTTCACTTAATGCTGACTGATGAAAGGGATTAAAACTACCTCATTAACAACTGATAGAGACTACTCAGGGTGATAGAGAAACATTTTACTGTTGGTAAACACGAACTAACGTGCATCACGGGGCAGAATGTCACCATAGATAGTATCGAACTACTACACTGACAGTAATTTGGGACCCTTTGATGTCCAAACATACTGACTAGGTACGTTAGTCAGCTCGCCAGTATTTGACACGCACCCATGTGTCTGCAAGAACAGCAGGAACATAAACCTAAAAAGAGGCCAGAACTAAAAACACACCGTGTACTTTCGCATTAGTACCATCCTGTTTACCCCGAGCAGGAGGAGGAGAGGCCGCAGAGGGGCAGGCAGGGGGTATGACAGTGCACAAACAACTTCAACCTTGCACACACACGGTCAGTCTGCTAAAGATCATTTTAAAACAAACGCACACACACCAAATAGTCACGAATAAAGTGTGTTGATGATGATCGTTGCGCTTAAGGCAGAGTGAGAGCAGCAGATCTTGTAACCTTGCAGTAACTGTCATGGGGAGTAATGGCAGGAAAGAGCTGAGTAACTAGTTAGCCTAGCTGCAGCTAACGTTAACCACAGTCCTGACAGTTAGACGCAACGTATGGGTTTTACTTAACGGTTATTGTTGCATAATCAAAAACGACGGAGTAATAAGGATATCGGCACTAAACATATTTCGCTTGTTTATCAGAAAACTCCCTCCGTCCCTCCCCGGAGCGGGTTAGCAGCGCGGCTAACTGGCCTACCAGCGCTTATTACGGCTTCGATCGAGCGCGATCGGGATGGGAAAAGGGGGATTAATGTTTTGACAGCTTACTTCTGAAGATGTTCTGATGCAGACGAAAGAATCGGGTCGTTCAACATCACAATCGCTCGGTGTGCGGCGTGTATTCAACTCCAACCCCTCCACAAAATATTCGCGGCCATCTTGATCAACTGAGGCAAACACGGAGAGGGATCCCACAATGCACCGAGGCACGAAGACGACCATCAGTGTAAAACACGGCACAGACCTCTGGCAGTCAGTCAAGATCTGACTGAGATGTGTGGAATACTGTGGAAACGTTTAATACGGTGTACATGTGCTTACAGTACAAACTAACTTTTAAAATATGACTCAAGAGTCTTTGAAAATTTTATTATACATATATCAAAACCGAAACCGTTGTAATATTAAGATTCATCAGCAGATGGCAGAATTCGAAAGGAAAACGGCAAAAACTAGATCTGCATTTGCTGATGGAAATACCAGTAGCCTATCCATCGTAGGCTACTAGTTGTGGGATTTTGATTTATCTCAGTGATTCGAATATTTTGAGTCGGTTTACCAAATATGTATCATTCATTGATGCTGTTTACAGAGGAATTTCCTTGGAATCACTTTCAAAACATTTTTTTTTTATATCAACATAATTATGATATCTACAGTTTGGCTATTTGTCATAAATGCAGTTTACATAATATGACGCGGGAGCAATTGTAAGAAAAAACAAAACAACAACTTTCCCATCCACTGTAAAATCTGGGCTTGCTTGCTTATTTATTTATTTATTTAATGAGTTTCCTTTCATCTAAATGGCATGAGTCTTTGTGACTTTTCCTACTCTTGATATACTTTAAAAATGTATTTTATAATAAATCAACCTAAAATAAATGTAAAAGGGAGTGGAAATGGCAAATGAACCAGTGAATGGCCCTCTGCAGCCATCTGCTGGTTATAGTGGTAATTTCATGTCATTTAAAAATGTTAAAAGTGTAAAAAAATGTCAACATATCAACAAAGACAATTATAGTAATATAAAGTTTGTCTATATTCTTAATGAATATTTGCTGGTTATTTACAATGATTAGAAATTAATTCAATATTCAGGGATTGAACCTACTGTATTGTTCATGCTACCCTATAGTATACTGTACAAACAATATATTTAATATATTATAAATATATATATATATATATACTATATATATATATATATATATATATATATATATATATATATATATATATATATATATATATATATACAATGAGGAAAATAAGTATTTGAACACCCTGCTATTTTGCAAGTTCTCCCACTTAGAAATCATGGAGGGGTCTGAAATTGTCATCGTAGGTACATGTCCACTGTGAGAGACATAATCTAAAAAAAAAAAATCCATAAATCACAATGTATGATTTTTTAACTATTTATTTGTATGATACAGCTGCAAATAAGTATTTGAACACCTGAGAAAATCAATGTTAATATTTGGTACAGTAGCCTTTGTTTGCAATTACAGAGGTCAAACGTTTCCTGTAGTTTTTCACCAGGTTTGCACACACTGCAGGAGGGATTTTGGCCCACTCCTCCACACAGATCTTCTCTAGATCAGTCAGGTTTCTGGGCTGTCGCTGAGAAACACGGAGTTTGAGCTCCCTCCAAAGATTCTCTATTGGGTTTAGGTCTGGAGACTGGCTAGGCCACGCCAGAACCTTGATATGCTTCTTACAGAGCCACTCCTTGGTTATCCTGGCTGTGTGCTTCGGGTCATTGTCATGTTGGAAGACCCAGCCTCGACCCATCTTGAATGCTCTAACTGAGGGAAGGAGGTTGTTCCCCAAAATCACGCAATACATGGCCCCGGTCATCCTCTCCTTAATACAGTGCAGTTGCCCTGTCCCATGTGCAGAAAAACACCCCTAAAGCATGATGCTACCACCCCCATGCTTCACAGTAGGGATGGTGTTCTTGGGATGGTACTCATCATTCTTCTTCGTCCAAACACGTTTAGTGGAATTATGACCAAAAAGTTCTATTTTGGTCTCATCTGACCACATGACTTTCTCCCATGACTCCTCTGGATCATCCAAATGGTCATGGGCAAACTTAAGACGGGCCTTGACATGTGCTGGTTTAAGCAGGGGAACCTTCCGTGCCATGCATGATTTCAAACCATGACGTCTTAGTGTATTACCAACAGTAACCTTGGAAACGGTGGTCCCAGCTCTTTTCAGGTCATTGACCAGCTCCTCCCGTGTAGTTCTGGGCTGATTTCTCACCTTTCTTAGGATCATTGAGACCCCACGAGGTGAGATCTTGCATGGAGCCCCAGTCCGAGGGAGATTGACAGTCATGTTTAGCTTCTTCCATTTTCTAATGATTGCGCCAACAATGGACCTTTTTTCACCAAGCTGCTTGGCAATTTCCCTGTAGCCCTTTCCAGCCTTGTGGAGGTGTACAATTTTGTCTCTAGTGTCTTTGGACAGCTCTTTGGTCTTGGCCATGTTAGTAGTTGGATTCTTACTGATTGTATGGGGTGGACAGGTGTCTTTATGCAGCTAACGACCTCAAACAGGTGCATCTAATTTAGGATAATAAATGGAGTGGAGGTGGACATTTTAAAGGCAGACTAACAGGTCTTTGAGGGTCAGAATTCTAGCTGATAGACAGGTGTTCAAATACTTATTTGCAGCTGTATCATACAAATAAATAGTTAAAAAATCATATATTGTGATTTCTGGATTTTTTTTTAGATTATGTCTCTCACAGTGGACATGCACCTACGATGACATTTTCAGACCCCTCCATGATTTCCAAGTGGGAGAACTTGCAAAATAGCAGGGTGTTCAAATACTTATTTTCCTCACTGTATATATATATATTTTTTTTTAAATCATGCCCTCATTTGGGGCTGACTGAACCCCCCTAATATTGAAATCGCCTCTGGTTCACGTAATATGTTGAGAGAAAATGTTCTTAGAACAACATTCATGCAACATCCTTTTGATGTTTATTGTAGTTGATGAATGTTTTTTTGCAATGCTGAGATAAGATGTTCTTATAGGAACAACATTATCGGGACGTCCTTATGATGTTATCTTTATCGAGTCATTGAGTCATTTACATGTTTAATGAGTCACTGAATCATTTGCTCAACCGATTTATGAAAAAAACACATTCGCACATTCACAAGAGAAATAAGTCTTTGCGTATCTACAAATCTACTGAGAGACTTTAGGTTTTCAATAACGGGCCAATCACAATTCAGTAAATAGTATAATGATATTGTCGCTGTTATTAACATTTGAATGTTGAACATTCTGTCAGTATAAAGGCCCATTCACACCAAGAAAGATAACTATTATGATATAACTACATTAGCATCCACACCAACGAACAATACACATAAGACTGAATTTTTCTAAGAAGTAAAGTTCGAATATACTCTGTATATTGGTTTAGGCTGAATTTATTGTAGAAGTTAATGTTTAGTGGTTTAGAAAAAAACCTGACCAGAATGTTAAAGAATGAATAAAGCGTTTCCTTGCAAGCACTGTAATAAAATAGCTGTGAATTACCGAGTTTGAATAAAGGAAGCACAAACTGAATAGCTTCCTATTACTGGTTTCCATAAGACTTAGTCTGTTCCTGTATTGACAGCCTATCACGTCACCAGACCCTGTTCACATCTCACTAGCCTTTTACAGCTGCAAGCAGCAGCAGTTGTTAAAGACTTCATTACCATTTATTGATCTGAACTTTTGTTCTTTATCTAACAGCGTAACACTGATTTATCAATTTGCTCAGACGTTTCTTAACAAAAATCGCAGATCACAATAGCATGATATGGTACGACTGCAGTAACTGGGAATATTTTTGAGTCAGCACAGTGCTACATGGAGAAATTGTTAGATATTTGAACATCTAACTCTTATTCCAAGCTTCATCACTGTAAAATGCATGAAAATCACCCATAGATTCCACATGCATCCCACTGTGTTTTGCTTATCTCACATGCAGGCTTACAAGAAAACCCCCCTTGAAAGACACAAGAGGCATTCTGTAAATTCGGAGGAAGCTCTTGTAGGCTTGAATAATGGAAAAGGTGACTTTATGATGATGCAGCTGTGGAGAATGAGGATCTCATGAATATAGACAGCTGTTTAGCCTGGAGTCAACATGGTTTGAGATCCCACCCCACTCATACAAATCTGCTCAAGCATTATGAGATGGAAAGACTGAACTAATCTAAAGAGTGCAGTTGTCGTGCTGCATTTCTATGGTAGACAAGAGGAGAAAACATATATATTTTATATTATATTTTTAAAAAATTATATTTTTAACACAGAGATAAAGACACTCTGCATAGGCTATGTTCATAAAATGAAACTGAAATCCGTTTTTGCTGCTTACTGTTTTTGTAGAAACTGTGATACAGTACCGTTCAATAGTTTTAGTTAAGTACGATTTTTTAAAAATGTATTACTTTTGGTTACACTTTATTTTAAGGTGTCATTGTTACAGTGTAATTATATATTTAAGCACTGAGTAATATTAAGCAACTACATGTTACTATAGGATTAGGGTAGGATTATGATTTGGTTGAGGGTTAGTTGCATGTAATTATGCATAATTTACTGTTACTATGCTAAGTACATGTAACATATGTAACAAGGACACTGTAAAATAAAGTGTTACCGATATGTTTCTTGAGCAGCAAATCATCATATTAGAATGATTTCTGAAGGATCATGTGACACCGAAGACTGCAGCAATGATGCTGAAAATTCAGCTTTGCATCACAGGAGTAACTTACATATAAAATTTGATAAAATAGCAAACAGTTATTTTATTAGTGAGTATAAGAGTGAGAAAAACAAAATCTTAAAGATTCTAAAGTTATAAACTATATGTATTTCTGAAGTTAGTGACTTTGATGGCTTCAAGGGGACTTTTTGCAACTGGGGAGGCTGTTTTTCACCACAAGCCCTCGGTCAGGTTGGCCACGTAAAGCGAAAGCCCATGAAGCCCATGAAGCCCAGAACACTTCAGGCCTTTTTGTGAGATTAAAAAGTGCCAAAGCTTTAGGACACTCACTGCAGAACATAAACAAGCTACCAGTGAAAGACACAGTCATGATTTGACACACAAATAGTCCATTTCACATGCTATCTAAGGGTTCATTTCAGCCAAGAGTAAGCACACAGACCTCCACAGGGACTGCTGTAGAAATACACTCACACTGCTGACATGCAGTCAAGGTCTCTGGTGATGTTGTGTTCCCTTTAGACTGACGGTAGGATTCAGGGCATGAGGTGATGAAGCACGGTTGAATGCATTGATTTGTGGGGTTGGAAATGCAAGATCACAATCATTTGACAGATTTATATTTAAACCAGATTTATTATGTGTTCCCCAGAATACCTACTGTATATTTGAACATTTTAAGGAGCACTTTGTGAAAAACTGATCTTATCCGAATGGTTTGTCCTCCCACTGAAGAAAAAAATAAAAAATAAAAAATAAAAAATCCACCACTGTCTTTTGTCCATTCGGTTATCCATACCAGAGATCTAAAAAAATTTGTGTTGAAGTATTCAATTTTTAAAGTAATTCATAACAAAATGGAATGTTGGGGGAAAAAATCTGTTGTCGTGGAGAAAAAAGGACATCATATAATGAATGGCTATACCTTGAATTATTTCATTTCAAAGAAAAAGAGACATTATAGCTCCCACAAACCAATAAACAAACAGTAAGTGAATTGTCAATGTCTGAGGGGTTCTTTTCCCTCTCCATGTGTGCAAAATAGCATCAATCTTCCAAGCTGTACCCTTGAGCCACATAGCCTACATAAAAAGACAGAGCAAACTGGATTTGCAGCAAGTGTGATGGCCGAACAAATGGAAGCAAACATTGTGGTAACAGTTGAGGTGATTTCTCCATCAATTTATCAAAAGATAACATCCCTTCTTTGAGAAATGGAACAGTAGGCTATATTTGTTACTTATTACTGTAGGGTTACTAACCCTAAAACCTTTAAGTAATAACCTGATAATAACCATACATATGGAAATATTATGGATTTTTTATTTTTAGATGAAAACATCTATATATGATGTTTGCTATCAAATGAAAGACAAAATTGTCTATATAAGCTTATCCAAGATGTTCCCTGTCAAGGGGTAAGTTGAATCATTAGGCAACATGTGTAGAATTTACATTTTAAATAATACTAATAAGCAATTTATGAATGCCCATATTCTACAGACTTATTTTGCTGCATATTATTACCATTTTCCTTAATCACCCATAAAAGGCTCAATATTCAGAACATGAATTAGATCACTCTGGCCAAAAAAGTAATAATTTAGCCCTACTTTCTTTCTTTCTTTCTTTCTTTCTTATATATTTTCTTTTTTTTCAATTATGATTATTATTTTACTAACAATAATATATGATATGATATTATATGATAGACATGATATGATATAATAGTGATTCAGGCAGTATAGCCTTTAGTTAAATATGATTGTTAATTTTATTTCTTATGCACATGTTGTGATTATTTCATTATTATTTTAATTCCTTTTCTGTATAAAGCTCTTTGAATTACCACTGTATATGACATGTGCTATATAACTAAACTTGCTGTTACAGACACTCATTCTTAGTTTCATTGTCATGGACTTTTAGTTTGTTTTCACCAGTTTTCTGTCTTCCTTTGCTCAGTTTTCCCTCCACTGTTTAGTTGTCCTGGTAACAGATATGATTTGTTTTCAGTTCAGTTGTGTGCCATTAATTACCCTTGTTTGCTGTGTTTGTATCACTCATTGACCGGTCAAGTTCCCTCACAGCGAGCACAGTTTCTTTTGCTCATCTTGTATTGCCTTGACATTATACCTGATCTTCATCTTCATATTGTGTTCTTTGCAACCGTTGGTGACACTTGCCTTGCCTCGCCTTGCCCAATATAATATAATATACGAGAATAAAATTAAATAGAATTTATATGGATATATTAATTATTTTATATGAGTATTAATAGCTGTATTAAGATGAATATTAATAATATTATTGTGTGATATTGTAAAGGAAAAATTATGCATAGATTCAAATAGACAACACTGTATGTCAGTTAAGCAGGAATTTAAAATAAAAGCAATCATACAAGCTATTGGTTGGGCTTCTAATCTGGCCAGCTGTGTATAGGACAAGCTAGCATGCGATGAGAGGGAGAGAGGACTATGTGTTGGATAATTCCGACTGAAAAACAGCCCACTGACCATTCTAGAAAGTCCCCTTGGGGCTCAATCTTCCTCTCCCGCCATGTTTAAAATGCATTAGGAATATGTTCCCGTTGACCTTTGGAAGAGCAAGAAGGTCCAGTTATATTTGTCATATAGCTTTCCCCCTCATCGCCTCGCTCCCTGTGACCTTTTCAGCAGGCCTGTTTAACAGGGTGATAAACTACAGCTTTAGGAGTAATGCTAGCTGCCATCACTGGACTCGGAAATCATTTTGAAATGATAAAGAGCAGATAGAAAGGGTTCTGGAGAATGTTTCCGTATTTTATTCACAGTGTGACAACTGAATTCTGATGTATTGCCTTATTTGTACTTAAAAAGATCATGTCACAATGCTTAAAAAAGAGAGATAAACCTGTTAACTTGTTTCTACTCAACTGTTAGATAATTTACACACTTCATTACCAACATGCTGTTTGGTTTTGTTCACCCATTTTCACCCAGAGCAAAAAACAACAACAAAAAAACATGCAAAATCAAAATGCCACAAATATTAGGATTCAGCAAGCATCCACCCACAACAAGACCTTCTTGTCTTTTTTTGTGTGTGTGTGTGTGTGTGAGAGCAAAGACATTACTTCAGGTTTACTGTTTTAATGCAGCCAGTGCTTTTGCTATAATTTAAATGGATTTGGTCTTCCTGAGAAAATCCATAAATAAGTTTTCCTGATTAGGTTGTAATTGCTTCTTCTAAAATGACCAGTAGAAAGCATTCGCTTGAGTGATTGCAGCGAAAAGACATTTTATCCATTCTCAGAACAGATATACTTGCAGGCATTTTCATAATTCATTTGGTGGGATACTAAAAGGTGCTTTATAGTGTTCTCAGAATGGCTTAATTGACATTTGACACCTGAACACGACAAATTATACATGAACACTTCAAGCAACATCTGTCCTCTCTTCCCCTTCTGAAACCTCAAAACAAAAGCATCTCAAGTCGACATGAAACGGAAGTTGCGATTGCCTTTATTTCTCTATTGTGACATACAGGGGTTGGACAATAAAACTGAAACGCTGGCCAATATAGTGTTGGATGTTTCACACCTTCACTGAATTTACTATCCATCAGTAAGAGCAGAGTGTGAAGGTTGAATGAGCAAAGAAATAGCACAGCTGTACATAAAATATTGCAATCCACACAACAGAATGGGAGACACATCTGAGTTCAAAAGAGGACAAATTGTTGGTGCACGTCTCGCTGGCTCATCTGTGACCAGGACAGCAAGTCTTTGTGGAGTATCGAGAGCTATGGTATCCAGAGTAATGTCAGCATACCGTCACGTAGGACGAACCACATCCAACAGGAGTAACTGTCGACACAAGAGGAAGCTGTCTGAAAGGGATGTCCAAACCCGGATTGAATCCAAAAATCATAAATCCACAGCTGCCCAACTCACTGAAGAATTAAATGCGTACCTCAACTCTCCTGTTTCCACCAAAATTGTTAGTCGAGAATGAATATTCATGGTCAGTCTGTTATAGCCAAACCTTTGGTCATTCGTGCCAGTGGCAAATGTCAGTTTCATTGATGCCAACAGTGTAAATCTTGGGCTGTGGACAATGTGAAACAAGTATTGTTCTCTGATGAGTCCACCTTCACTGTCTTTTCGTGAAGTTTGTCGAGTTGTCGAGTTCACGCGCATAGGTTTAGTACCTATGATCACGCGCGTGAACTCGACAATCGACTACTGTGGACTTCGACCGAAAACAGGATGTAAATACAGGTATGTGCGCTGGCTGAATAAACATCATTTTTATTAATATCTTTCACATCTACTGCAGTCGGATTCACCCGCGTTCACTCCGAAGGAATCACTCACATGACCTGTGCACTTGTAATGACACATCAAGGATGTTAAGAGGCTAAAAGCAGGTTTAAAACTTGCCCCATTGAAGTCAACAGGGTGCAAATTTTAAAAAGAGGATAACACAGTGTAGGCAACACCGATTTTTGTCGTTGTTCTCTGTACTGACAGCACTCCAAATGTACAAAAAAATGAGCTCAATGTTAAAATTGACCGGAGTTCTCCTTTAACACCCAGAGTGAAGCACGGGGCAGGATCAGTGATGGTTTGGGCTGCAATATCATGGCATTTCCTTCTGTGCTCGATGGGGGCGTCACTTTCAAGGACTACCGAACCATTCTGGAGGAACATTTGCACCTAATGGTTCAAACATTGTACCCGGAAGGGGTAGCCGTGTATCAGCATGATAATGCACCAGTTCACAAGTTGAACATCTCCCATGGCCTGCACAGTCACCAGATTGAAATATTTTGGAGCCACTTTAGGGTATTTTGGAGGAGCAAGTCAGAAAACAATTTCCTCCACCATGCAGCATCACATAGTGACCTGGGCTGTTCTGGAAGAGAAATGGCTCAAAATCCCTCCGGTCACTGTGGAGGACTTGCATTCCCAAGATAAATTAATGCTGTTTTGGCTGCAAAAGGAAGCCTCACACCATACTAATAAATGATTGTGTTCTAAAACCAGGTGTTTTAGTTTCATTGTCCAACCCCTGTAGCCTATCTAAGTGAAGATAGTCATCATTTTGTCCATCGAGAATTGATTGAATGGTTAGAAGGTTGTGATTTGCTATTGCTGTGATTTCATGTGAGTGACAGGTTTTCCCTCCTTCGCGCCAGCAAACACGTCATCAGGACGTCGTTATAAATCATCAATAATAAATACCGCAATATTTCATAAAATCAATACGAATTGTTCATTTTGATTTCATGATGATTCCAATACACTACGAAGGTTAAAATGTGTGTGGAACAGATTGAAGAGTTCTAATGATTGGAGTAATAAGTTAATTCATGGCTATTGTTCAAGCAGAAGCAGCGAGGAGCTCTTTAACATGACAGTCTTCAGTATGCACATGAAAGCTCATCGCTCTGTGCTTTCCTTCTCATCAGCTTTTACAATCTGGTTAAATGGCACTGACGAAGAAACGCTCATCAATCAGCCAGCCCCTGAGCCTTTCTGTCTTAATTCATTTTAATCTTGGATGGAAGCCATCAAAGTCACTCTCTCAAAGGCCTAATGGGCAAACAACTTTGCTAAGATCAGCACAAGACCTTTTTCAAAGGCAGAATGATACTGTTGTTGTAATCAACTGAGCGAGAAGAAAAAGAACCATAAAGTGTTGATTCTTTATGTGTCTCTTGTCTGAGTTTATACAGGGGAGAGTAGGGTAAGCATGCAGTGACACTTTTTACTTAATTTATCCTCTAGGCAAGGAGAAATGAGGTAAAACTAATGCGTTTAATTATATTTCAGGATGCCTGCTATCAAATGTAATGAGAAGAAATCGTCTATAACACAGGCCCATAGGGGTAAGATGTGCCATGTCAAGGAGCAAGATGAATCATTCAATCATTTAAAAAAGAAAAGGAAAAAAAAAGATATGAACATAAATGAGAAAGACTTTTTACTAAAGCACAATGCCTTTAAAAAAATCTTATTTTGCTGCATATTATATATAGGCTATATATATATATATATTTTTAGAGCTGCATAAATTTCACTTTCAAAAACAAACCTATCCTGAGAAACAATCACTGATATTCATGAGCTGTGAATCCGTTCTGTACCAATGCTAGATAAATCATATTCATCCGATTTATTACAATCTGAATTTTGTTTATCATCTCAAGTAAGAACACACTGACTTGAGTCTGGCTCTAAAATAGTTTCAAAAATATATATAAATAAAATAATGTATGATTTCATCTAGCTGATGTACGCAGTTCCCATGTGGCCATGAGAGTGTCATTATTCTGTAATTGTATTGAATTGGAAATGGAGTCGTGCATTCACCGTGCCGTTTGGTTTAGGCAGCTGTCATTGGTATTTGTGGCTGAAAGGCTGTAGACTCTAAATCAAAAGACAGAAATCATAAGATTTGAGTTATATATATTACAGAAGTGGGGACTGCTGAACCCTGATGTGAGCCTCAGCTCATACACATGCTCAAAGACAGATATCCTCATCATAAAAGAAGCAGACTAACAGCATGGTATATTAAATCACATGTAGATGAATTATTGTTGGCTGCTGCTGTGATCTATGACCACAACTGGATTTATGGTGAACAAAATGAATAGATATACAGAGCAAGTTGAATGCAGTGTGCTTGAAGAGTAAAGGGATGCCTTTGCATATTTCATCAAACTGCAGAACGCTGGTGTTTCTGCTATTACTCAGTTGAACACTGGGAGTCTCTGTAATCTCACTCATGCCTTATAATGCCTACATTCCTTCACTCAGTGTCTGCTTAAGAGTTATTGTGCTCCTTTAAAATTGAATTTGTACAAAGAGAGAACACATTTTCTTTTGGTGTAATTACATTCAGCTGTACGTGTTTGTTCTGCGTTTGCTTATATGCATTATATGCATATATAATGAGTATATTAAGTTGTGACAGGTGTGTACTTAGATACTGTGTTGCCTTGATTGGTGTAGTATTTGTATAAACATGCGACTGTTGGTACTTGTGTAGCTTTTGTAAAGAAACAAAAAGAAAATAATATAAAATGAAACAATAAAATAAAATGCATGACCAAAATGGACAACTTGTTAGGTTTTTTTCATGAACCATCTGATGTAAAGCAAATGCAAGCTTAGCCTGTAAAACAACTCATGGACTCGCAAGGGCAAAACAAGATTGCAAACTATGATGGTAGATTTTATATGCTGTTAGTTTATGGTCTTTCCTTCAAAAAAGGAATGTGGTTTGCAATGAATGTGAAGTGTGTTTAGTGCAGAATTATATGTATGCATTTTTCTCCTTTGCTTGGATGAAGTGTATATCATCATCATTATTATTATACATAATATATATGATTTATTTTGAGCCCCTGTAACCAACATCATGTAGGGTTTTACTGATTTAAAATGTGTCATATAAATGTGATTATATAGGAGCTGTGTACTTTCATGATTGAAATGTGTGTTCCCAAGACAGCCATTGGCCACATATACAAATGACATTTTACTATCCCACGAGGCATCATGAGAGGATTCATAAATGATAGGTGTGATTTTTTTTATCCCCTGAACCAATTCAGAGCAAAAAATTTCATTGGTTAAGGTGTAGGGTAGGGGTTATTTGTTGTAGCATTGCAGGAAATCAGCACTGAACTGGTTTGAAGAAGAACAATTTTTGCACAACCATTTGCTGCAACATCATTCAAATTACTTTTCTTTTCACACTGGCCTCATCTGGTTGTATAGTCTTTTTAAGATAACCCTTAAAGGGATACACCACTTTTTTTGGAAATAGGCTCATTTTACAACTCCCCCAGAGTTAAACAGTTGAGTTTTACCGTTTTCGAATCCATTCAGCCGATCTCCGGGTCTGGCGGTACCACTTTTAGCATAGCTTAGCATAGATCATTGAATCGGACAGGACCATTAGCATCTCTGCGTCATATCATTACGCCTGCTAGACTCATGGTACGGCAGCAAAGTTTCTTGATTATTACGCAGGATTGATAGTATAGTTCCTAGCCATATCAACTTTACATTTTCCGTCAGTCTTAGTACACGATGTAACTACAGAAGAGTCAAGTGTTAAATAGGAAAAATATCGAAACTCTTTGGTCATTTTTTTGAGAGAGATGCTAATGGTCCTGTCCGATTCAATGATCTATGCTAAGCTATGCTAAAAGTGGTACCGCCAGACCCGGAGATCGGCTGAATGGATTCGAAAACGGTAAAACTCAACTGTTTAACTCTGGGGGAGTTGTAAAATGAGCCTATTTCCAAAAAAAGTGGAGTATCCCTTTAAAAGACAAAACATATATACATAAACATTTTTAATTAGTTGCTTTACACGTCAGTCAAATAGTCTCTCCCTGTCGAGGAGGGTGTTTTGACCAGAATAAGTTGCAATGTGGGCCATGCCCTGTCGTTTAGTCAAAGGCTTGCCATAATCCTTCTGATATTTCTGCACAGATCATGTACGCTTAGGTCTGTTACTCATACAAGAAGCTCATTTCACAGGCATTGATGAAAGACTACTGCGCTGATGTACCTTGGCTGATTTATGGAGGTCTTTAGCAAGCCTTGATTTTTAGTTTGCAAGGGCACTCCACAACAGTAAAGGCTAGCACAAACTTTTCCAAAATACTTTCCCCATGCATTATTTAATGAGAATGTCCAACACCGATCACACAACCTGATGCGCTGACCTCCCAGATGCAGGATGCACATTAAACACAAAGGAGCCAAATGTCCCTGCATGGTATAATGAATATTCATGTTCCTGCCCATCATGGGGTGTGTGTGTGTGCGACAGGGGAGTGTTAGTGAAGGCTCAGGAAATATTAACAGCTCTTCTGATCATTAAGTGAATTTTGGAAAGGTGCCACAGTTACAGTGAAAGAGGGTGAGTGTGTGTGTGTGTGGTGAGGGACAAAAAGGCAATTAGGAGAGTGTCAGCGTGTGTCATGATCTTAACAAGACCTTCCCTTCCACATACCTGAGGCAGATTGTCACTCAGCTGGTGCTCTGTCTCATTTGTTTAATTGCAGTCACATTTTAAGCTTACAAACATGATCACTGTCACGTTCCAAGACAATTATTTGGGGATTGGACTCTCACATGCCCATTAAAGTCACCATGAAATCTAAATTGACAGTTCCTTTTTTTTTTTTTATGAAATATTGCAGTACATCCATACACATCATTTTTTAAATTCATGTGCTCTCGTAATCTTTAAACCTCCTTCTTCCAGCATCTCTTCTCTTATGAAGTGTTTTTCGGCATGAGGGAGGGACAACCTGTCATTCACAAGAGATCACAGCAATAGCAAACTATACCACCATCTAAGAATCAGTACAAAATCAAGTACTGTCCTACATTTTTTCGTCAGGGAAGCCGTTTCACTCGCATATAGGCTACGTCACGATAGGGAAGAAAAGACTATCACGACTTCCGTTTCATTCCAACTTTCTGGTCTAAACTGCAACATTGTTTGATAGAGATTTTGGAGCTTTCCATTTGTTGAGAAACATTCAACCTCAATGCGGCCATGCTAGGGTGTTGATAGTTGTTACAGAGATAGTTCACCCAAAAATGAAAATTCTGTCATCATTTACTCACCCTCAAGTTGTTCTGACCCCGTATGTTTTTTTTTTTCCTTCTGCTGAACCCAAAAGAATATCTTTTGAAGAATATGGGTAACCAAACATTCGAACATTGACTTCCATAGTACAGATTTTTTTTTTTACTATGGAAGTCAATGCTACTGTCAACTGTTCGGTTACCCATATTCTTCAAAATATATTATTTTGTGTAAGATAATACGTTCAGAAATAAATTCATAGAGGTTTGCAAGCAAATATGGAAATATAAATGGCAATATTTCATTGTGAAGAAGTAGTAGCAATTTTACCAGTGCCTGATTTATGAATTTTGCAAGGTTTTAGCCTTCCATGCAAAAAGATGATATATTTGCATTAGCAAGTACTAAAAATACATTTAAAAAGTTGTGGAAAATGACATCAATCAACTGAAATTTCATGAAACGATTAGTAACTTTTCTAGAGACGTTCTATCAGGTTATTAAAGTGAATCTCTGGCCGTGAACTCAGGATGAGCTCCCAAGTGAACGATCCCTACAGGCAGCCTGAAGGGAAACTGTGAAGAAGACAAATGCCGCAGTAGCTTGTTTTACAAGCTGCATAAGAAATGGAAGATTCACACCTGTAAAAGAGATGAATAATGAATCGTGTTGCATTTAAATCTCACATTTCAAATCTCACAGCAAACCCTTAGTTACCTCCAGAACTGATATCTATCTGCTTCACATCTTTTTTTATTTTTTTATTGCCTTTTCAACTGTTTGTGAAGCAAAAGACAAACATTTGACATGATACGAATAAATGTGTATTTCTAAAACAAAATATAGAAATTAACGATACCATTAATAATCCATATTATGTGACTTTATGCTTTTACGTGGGATGCTTTTTTGTGATTGGTCAGTCGTGACATTCTGTTATATTATTTTTATATAATGACTGCATAACTGTTTTTTGTTTTAATAGAAATTCATGTTTTTATGTAGCAAGAACACATTAAATTGATGAAAAAAGAATCTATTTCAAATAAATGCTTTTTTTTATTGCTATGCTTTCTGTTATTAATCCTATACAAAATGTATCAGTTTACACAAAAATATTAAGAGATTTTTTTCAACATTGATAATAATAAGAAAGGACCAAATGAGCTTATCAGAATGATTTCTGAAGGATCATGTGACACTGAAGTAATGGAGTAATTCAACTTAGCCCTCACTGGAATAAATTATATTTTAAAATATATTAAAATAAAAATAGTTATTTACACAATATATTTCACAATATTACTGTTTTTACCGAATTTTGGTACATGCATCTATCAAAAACACTCTCTTCTTATAATTCTTGTCCATTTATTTATTTCTGTTTGGCAAGTATTTAATGCACAGTCAGCCAGTCATCACTGCAAAATAAACCCCTTCAGGACGATAAAAGACACCTGTGCTTCACATTGGGGTCCTAATTTGCATACTGGGGTTTATTTAGCAATAACCCTCAGCTGACTATACATTATCCCTTACTTAAGAGTTTAGTGGCTGTTTATGACAAACTACGTGAACCTCTCCATTCCAGATTTCACAGCTGGCCTCCGAGGGAACGGCAAAACAAACTTCATCACCACAAATAGAAAGTCACAGAAGACCTGAGCTCACAAGAGAGAACGAAGTAAAAAGAGAAAAGAAAAAGACAGAGGTAAGATCTCCAGTGTGCTGTGCTAACCTCCGAAAAGAGACAACGTTAGCAAGTAAAGGAAGATCATTATCTCCTTGTCTGGATGACGGAAGTTGATTTTGAAAAGTGCAAAGAAGGCGTCCAGTAAATTTGCCAGTGGCGGGAGCCGGAGGGAAGCTCTGTACGGGAGCATCAGCACAACCTCCCCCTCCCTTGTGCTTTGAAGGAAATTCATTAATAACCTCTTTCCTGCCTCCTGAAGAGGGACCACAGATGCTAAACGCACCACCCAACGACCAGCAAGAGCAAATCTGGGCCAGATATCATCCATCTTCACCTCTAAAAGCCTCGCCAACTCTTGCTTGGGATAAAATTATACAGTAGAGTTTTTCCTCTCCAGTAAATACATCATGAGAGAAAAGAAAAAATCAGAGAATGAGATTAAGTTGTTTTTGGACAGCAGGGATAATGCTCAGGCCTTTTGTAACCGTACACTGGGGAATACAATTTTTTTTTAAAATTGTTACGGTAATAGGAGGCAGGTGATTGATTCTCTGTGTAGCAAATTAGCTCTAAAGAAATATTAATAATCAATCATAACTTGTTATAATTGATTATTAATATTTGGATCAGTTAATAGAATTAACTTAATGTTGTAAAATTAATATTACAATCAATTAACCTGTTTGTCCCGTGAACACTCAGTGTTAATTGTTTATTAATTCTAAGAAATGTACATTTCCGGGGTATGGGAAATGTCTTTCTTACTTTACAGTACTACTAAGAGCAAGTAGTTAAATCTGCATGATTAGGGACTCCAGTATGTATGAGTTTGAAACACGGACAACTTTACGTGTGACATGAACAAGATTTTATTAATTAGACTAAACACTTAAACTGCTCTAACATACACATACATACAGTTTACTAAGGGAAAGAGAGCTGAAGCAGAATACAAGAAAGCAAGTTATATCATTGTTTGGAATTCAGCAGATCAACAGCCTTGAGCAAACCATCAGTTTAGTTTTAACACGCCTTTCTTTAAAAGGGGTAAGAATACTTAGTGTATCAAATAATGAGACTAAGTTTGAGACTTGCATGTCTCGCCCATTTGAATTAAAATGTCCTGATGCAATTTATTGTGGCTCCAGTTGATCTTTGCTGATGTGGTCTTGATGAGAGAGAACCAGTGGGAGTCAGAGGATCTTTGGTGAATGGAAAGACAAGGCCGCAGGGGGTCCTTAGAAAACTTCTAGTTCAGCATCATCTTCACATCAGCATTTCAGAAAGGAACTAAGAGACTAAGAGGCGTGATCTTGTGATCAGTGATTATTAAAGCGTGAAGATGTCACACCCTCTGGAGGGTTGTGAGCCAATAAGAAGTTGTTCCCTTTGGAGGGAATTTCTTTACGACCCATTGTTCAAGCAGGCCTTTGAACATGTAATTTGATTGGGTGTTTAAGAAAAGAATCTTCAAGATTCTTATAATACTAATGCGTCACAAAGTTAGCAAAATGTAATGTAAATTAACAAATGGGGGATGAAAATTGGAGTTTATAGAGACTAAACATGCCACACATATGATTTTGGTTTACCATAATATGCAAGTCTGAAACATTAATCCAAAAGAGTTTAAAAGAGAGAATGAATACATAGGCCAAACCACATAAAAAGATGGGAAAATTAGATACGTTTATACATTTCCCAAGTGGTTATATAGAATATACAGGATTAAAAGGGTTTATTTCTCCTTCTCAGCAAGAAGTCACAAGTGAGAGTCACAACTCTCTGCAAATTCCTTTTGGGGTCGTAAAAAGTCTTATCAGTCTTAATGTGTCCTATAACAGGACACCGGGTTCTGCCAGTGTGTTAGCTTCATTTGGGATCTTAGTTTTGGTGGAAGTTTCATAGACCTTTGTTGGGAGAATGAGTTTGTTGGATTATTCATTAAATATAATTAATAATTTGTGTGCGTCTGATTGGTCCAGATGCTACATCTGCGTTTATTTCATACAAAATCTTTAGTTACATCTATTCAATTATGAGCATACTAAAATATGAGCAATATGCTGACAACATGTTTTTACATTGCTTTAACTCGTCAAAATAAGTAAATTAGAAAATAAGAAAATTGTATTATACAAGAATTCAACTAATTTAAGTCAGTTTAATGTAATTAATCCAAGTTGATGGTACTTAATTTAAGGCAGCAAATGTATTATTATTATTATTATTATTAAACAGTCCAAACACATCCAATGTTCATTCTATTTAAATAAAATGCATACACAAGGCTAAATTAATTCAAAATCTGTATTTTTGACAACATGAAATGTATTAAAGCCACTTATTTCTAAATACAAACAACTTTGATTAACTTTATTACATTTTTTATAAATTTTAGACAATGTAAAAGTTTGGCCCAAAATTCACCGTTTAAAATTTCTTTAATAATTTATACAACAGTGGTGGCTGATATTAATTAATTATGCTGGAAAAAACCCAAACAAACCCAAACAAAAGCCTTGATAAGCTGGATGAACATCAGGTATCAACCCAGCTATTATGTAACACCAGTAAAAAGACATAACAAAAAAAAAAAATTACAAAACACCATCATGCCTTTGGGTGACCAAGCACTTATTGAGCTGACAGATGCTTCCAGCCACTGCTAGTTGTGTATATTATTCCAGAGGGAAATGTCTCCAGCTGTGCCCTGAGGTGAGTGCATCCACTCAGCTGTCATGTGCAATAGCCGTTCAAAAGATCCTGTTGAGAGGGAGCAATTACAATGTGCTGGAATACTTCTGCCATCCTGTAGAGTTGAGAAAAAGGAAAAGTCTCTGAGGTGTATTTACAGGGATAGTCATGGCTTAGAGGAATCGCTCAACCACAAATAATAAAAACCCCATCATCATTTACCCTAATATCGTTACAAAGCCATGACTTATTTTGCAGAATCGATCACCAAAAAAGATCAATTAACATGATAAAATTCTATTCAGCACCAAGTTTGATGTCATTGAGCCTCATGAGAATCTGCCTTGACACGCCATTTGAACGAATGTATGCACATACAAAACTTTTCTGGGAATGATGACTTTAACCTGTTCCTCAAAGGCTCAAGACTTTGAATATAGTCATACAGACCTCTTTTATGACGCTTTTGGAGTGTTTAAGGAAGAGAATAAAACAGAACGAGAGCGCAAGAAACATTGGCTTACCATTTATTTTAGTTTTATGACATAAAGAGTTGTTCTTGTCAAAGAAACAAACACAGAACGAGAGAACAATTGAACAAACCCCCCAACATGTCACAGAAACACTTGAAACAGGTGTTTTTATAAAGGGCTGTCAATGTAGTGAGTCTAAAGTGAGAACATGCTGAACCTTTGCGTGACTTTAACAAACACCAATTACAGTACAATGAGCCAGAAACAGTCATGGCAGAAACGACAGTGACAAAAGTCATGCTGAGTATTAAAAAGTCGATGGTTACATGTGTGATATGAAAAAGGACGGCATTCCTGCTGGTGGTTTGCCCTGAAGTTAGGGAAGGCTCTGGAATGCAACTGTGAATGGATTCTATTACAGCATGGGATGCTTGGCCAAGAACTTGACAGACCTGAAACCTGGGATCCAAGTACTGGCAACATTCCAATCAAAAAAAATCAAAAACACCAAAACAAAGAGTACAGACAAAAAACAAAACAAAAAACAGCATAATCTCTTAAATTCCTTAAAAACCAAGTGTTTTTCTTTTATTAAACCGCATTCATTAATAGAACTCTTTACATATACTGCACGTCTATAAAATTCACTATGTATTGCTGTCTACATGTGTTCTCCAGTGTTAAGGCACATAACATATATTCCACATCGTATAAAACCGTTTTTCTCGCATATACTAAAGCACTTCAGCACATACAAAAGTTGCTATTATCAGACTAAGAAAATAAAGTCCAGGATGCTATAAACATTACAATTTTGACGAGAAAAAAATAAAAAATAAAATATTGCTCAAAGCAGCAAATGCTGAACCTGAGCAGTGCAGAAGAAAAAACTGAGGGGACAAAGTACTTGTGTGCTTCATATTAGCTTTTTAGGCTTTTACTATGGTATGCAGACACAGTCAGTCATTTTCTCCCGATCACAGCCAGCTTAATACTGCATCGCCCACTTTACATACAACCCTAGGTTTTAGCGTTTAAGAAGCACAAGAAAGTACAATTGGAGGAGCTTGCAAAATATAACACCCTTGTTTTTTGGTCCGAGCACATTCTGTTCGCACCATTCATTGTGTAATGAGCACAATAGATCTCATAATCCTCCTGGTAGGCTGTTCATAAATCAGCGGTTTTGATAACGACTGCCCAAATGAGATCTCGAACGAACAGATTGGTGAGGCCTTGAGGTTATGCGAGCACAGCATGACAAATCATCTCATAAAAACTATTTCAGCATCTCTCTAGGGGACTACGATACGCCACACCCCTGACATTTGCAGAATCGTGGAATATTCCATTGCGGAACAAAAAGGATAACCGCTCGTGCGCTCGCCTGATTCGTCCATTACACATATTACAGCTTTAAAATAACGAGTCACAGCCTAGTCCATTAGTTCCCTTAGAATAGACTGATCAAAACGGAATGTTTTCATGAACGTGTGCTTGCGGTTCCTGAGGGCGAGCGTGTCACGAATGCATCCTGTAATGAAACAATAGGACCAGTTTGGATACAGCATCTGGGGCCGTTAGGGCACAAAGACACATATAGGAATAGCTCCACCATAAAATACAATCCTGTCATCATTCACTCACTCTCATGCGGTTCCAAAGCCATTATGACTTACTTTCTTCTGTGGAATCCATGCAGTTGTTTTGGACACCATTGACTTTCATAGCATGGACAAAAACAACAGACAGTCAATCAGGTTTGGAACAAAATGAGGATGAATAATTAACAACAGAATTTGTCATTTTGGCTGAAATGTAGCAACCCTGAGCCGATTAAATCGCTAAATGATAAATCGATCAGCAAGAGCTTCCGGTTACAG
This sequence comes from Rutilus rutilus, assembly GCF_951802725.1. Lineage (NCBI taxonomy): Eukaryota > Metazoa > Chordata > Actinopteri > Cypriniformes > Leuciscidae > Rutilus > Rutilus rutilus. Next base: position 30,165,889 of record NC_140217.1, on the reverse strand, counting down.
TACAAAAACTCCAGCAGTCATGTGCTTCTTGCATCTTTGGTCAAGGATCTTGTAAAAAGTAAACAGCAGAAAAATACAATCATAGCAGTAGATGCATATATGAACCGATAAGGCCGAAAATGACTAAAGCAAACAGTAAAGTGGCATTATCAGCACGTCCTTCTGTTCGCGCATGCACTGAATCATATCTTCTAAGGCCGTCTGCCAAGATCCTTAGCTGTCAATAAACACTAAGTAGCTTTATGCATCGGCCTCTATTTCCTAAAGCACTCTGCACTATGACTGAATTAATATAACTATATATAAAAAAGGCAAAAGTGAAATCCTATTCTGCAGGAATGTGTGTACAAACAAAAAGCAGCAGCAAAAAAAATGAACAAAAAAGACATAAAAACAAATACTTGAGCTGGAACCTTCCACAATCAATTCATATGCATGTTCAACCGTGTTAGTTCCAATTTTACAAAGCAATGTTTGACTCCTTTAAGTCTGTGATGATGCTCAGCTAACATTTTAACGTTGCGTAGATGTCTAAGAGCTTCAATAATGGAACGCAATAGAGTAAAAGTGTTATGCATTGTCCGTCTAACAGCAAAAACAAAACTATTGACGAATGAACCGATCAAGAACTAATTAAACGCTAGCATGAGCTACGACTGGAGTCAGAGGGAGTCATGTGAATAATGGCCACCTTAACTACACGTTTGAACAAGTTTGATAGTTAATGCATTAGATTGGCTGTATAACAAAGTATTTAAAGTGGCAAAAAAAAAACTAATCTGACTTTAATAAATGTGTTTTAATTACATTTTTAAATGGGATTATTCATGTAAATGAAAAAGTGTAGCAGATACGAATGTGAAGCAAATGTTATGAAGGCATTATGATGAATTAAAATCATGCATGATTCATTTATTAAAAGTCAGAGTAAAAAAAAAAAGAAAAAAAAAAAAAGTTTAGTTCTTTGTAATAGAAATCACCTGATTTCGGAAAGTGTTAAAACATTTATTACAACATTAAGGCTGTCATTAATGCAAATGACTCCAGTCCAGTCACAGCTAAGCACATTACTAGTTTTTTTAATTAGATCATACCTTTATCTAAAAGTAAGCATCAGTTCAGGTGTTAGTAAATTACTTCTCATGTGCACTTTTGGCAAAGTATTAGCGGAATTTCTGTAGCTACTGACAGTGAAGGGTACCGTGAATGTCTAGGACTGGGATGGGGAAATACGAGCGTAGTGCTATCAGCAGAGTCTGATGGTAGAAGAGGAAGGTTCTTTAAAGTGCGCCAGAACATCCAGGTTCAAATAAACAGATAAAGGAATGTGTCTGGTATGCTTCTGCCTCGAGAAACAAACCCCCTCCGCTTTTGAGATGGTTTACAAAGAAAAAAAAATCCAAAAAGTCAGTCATTGTAAAAAATAAGACCATCCAGTTTGCATATGCTGGCCACTCTCTCTCTCTCTCTCTCTCTCTCTCAAAAAACAAACAAACAAACTTTATACATCTAAACATATATATATGTAGTACCAACCTATATCTTCATAAAATAATCATGAATATATAATAACTTTTCTTAAAGCTAACGTGCAAATTTGAATCAGCGTAACGGGTAGAAAGCATCATAGAAATGTTGTTTTGAGTGAATGTTCTTGAAGGCAGCTAGATGACTGGGTGTGATCCACATCCCCGGCCCGTTTCAGTAGGGATCTTTGGTTTGAATGCTCCTCATCGTCTAGCTTTTGTCCCAAAAAACAACTTCTGGGTGGCGACATGAGCTGCATAGTCTCGGTATGAGAAAGCAACGGAGTGGAGGTGAGCAACCCGACCTGAGAGAGGTCTATTGGGCTCAGCGGGGCCTCCAAGCCCGTGCTATCCAAAATAGTCCTGGAGCCGGGAGTGTCTTTGGAGTACGGCAAAGTGCCTGTATTGGGACTCGAAGGTTCCTTCACGCAGTGTAAGTTCTCAGATAGGGGGCCGTCTGAACCCTGTCTGCAGGACTGAACTTTTTCCTGCATTCTGAAGTTGAGTGTGATATGGTTGTCAGAGTTCTTTGAGCTTAATGGTGTGTCCGGCATCTCCATGCTCTTTGATGGGATGGGGCTGGCTATAGCTTTCTCCTTCTGTTTGGTGCCACTCATGTGGGCTTGCTTTACCCCGGGCCCGTAATCTTTCTGGAAAGGCCTGCAGAGAGGGAAAAATGGGGCGCGGGGAGCAAACAGTGACCCGAGCGAACCCAGCTTCATCTGGCTCTGGCTCAGGAAGAGCTTGCGCATGTCCATTGGCAGTTTGTCCAGTTGTCTTCCCACGTGGACAGGGTTTGGGAATAAAGTTCCCTGACAAGCTCTATAACAGTATCTGAGAAATGAACACAGTAAAGAGTTAGCAAAAAGGAAACAACAAAACTGTGATTAGAAATTATGGTAACACTTTATAAGTCTACAGTAACATAGCTCTTGTTTAAATTTTTTTAAAAAAAAAATGTATAATAATTCACTTAGTATGACTTATAGGCTGTTTATCTCATGGGGACCAAAAAATGTCCCCACAAGGACATTTTTCCCCCATAATGTAGGGTTTACCGAGACACAAACAAACATGTTTCCATGTCTTATGAGGACCTTCCATAGAAATAATGATTTTTTATACTGTACAAACTGAATATTCTGTCCTCTAACCCTAAGTGATTTTAATAACGTGATCTAATGAGTACTTGTATGCATTTCATATTGACAGTATGAGTTGCCTCTCATATTGACATTTTAGGGTCCAATTAGGGTCCAATTCTCTCTATTAACTAGCTATTAACTACGACTTTTTCCTCAAACTCCTAATTCCTGCTTGTTAATAGTTAGTAAGGTAGTTGTTAAGTTCAGGCATTGGGTAGGATTAAGGATGTTGAATATGGTCATGCAGAACAAGGCATTGATATGTGCATTTTAAGTACTAATAAACAGCCAATATCCTAGTAATATGCATGCTAATAAGCAACTAGTTAATTGTGAGAATTGGATCCTTAACTAAAAATTGTTACCATATGCTTTTTAAACTATTAAATGTAATAGAAATGTGTGTAATATTGTATCTGTCACTGGCATAAAATTCCCTTATCTAAACAACAACATGGAATTAAACTTAAATAAATGGTTAGGTCAAATAATTTGAATTAGGCCAAATAGTTACAACAGGGCATAATCATATTTAGAAATACCTGGGAAGAAGAGCGGTAACAGGTGTGACAACACACATCAGGTAGAATGTGGGATCTACCAGCAGCTTCTGCATGGTCCAGTACGTGTTGGAGGGAGAGAAACAGGTTGGGCAGGAGGCGTTGTAGCACAGCGCCACAATAAAGAAGAGAGCTATACTGAAGCCAATCGATACCCAGTTCATCCATGTCTGTGAAATAATTAAAGACAATCAAGGCAGAGTTAACCAAGAGTTGCTAAATTGCCCGAATTAGATATTGTACCATGACTCAAAATGAGAACAAATTTGAAAACGCTTCATACATTATTCACATTGTTATTAGTGAGAATTAAAAAATGCAAGAACACTGGATCAAATGAGTTTCTGGTTATTTCTATGATGTGATTCAGCCTCTACACTATGGACAGCAGAAAATGGAAAACCTAATGTCAAAATTCAAATTCATTTGCACTTGGTGTAGCAAGAGTAAAGCTTGTTGTTTCATTCCTAAAATACATGGAACTGAAAAGGGTTGCGCATAAAAATGTACGTGCAATGACCTTCTGATGCATACTTGGCCTCCACACTGACCTCACCTCAAATGACCTAAAAGGAGTTTCACTCGCTCTCTCTAGTACATGTGTTCATTTTCCCAGGCAGCATGTGGAACGATGAACCTGCCAGCCCAACTATCGGAAACGTTTACTCTCTACTTGAGCCATTTACTGTGAAGAACGGCCTCTTTCACACCAGAAGCCATCATCATGTCCGGAAAGACAGTGAGGCAGCAGAGGAAATTTTTCACGCACCGAAACTTGTCAGCTGAAAATTTACAGTGCCGGTGTAATGGAAAAAGCTCTAATCCAATTCGCCCTCATAAATCTAAACCAGCGGCTCATGAATAGAGGGGAAAAATAGAGGAGAAGCAGGTACGGGCTGCACACATACATAAATGTAGTTCGCGATACACCAGAGGACATGCATCGGTAAAATCAACTATTAGCTTTGGCCACCCTGCGCGTGTGGGCCATGTATACGCCACCGTGGTGAGCGAGAGAGACGAGCACATTGGCCTGGATTCAGGCTTCCTGCATGGGCTGTCAGGCTGATGTATGGCCCCTGATGGTGCACTATCTCCCGGTTCAAACCAATCATGGAGGCTCCCTGCATAAAATGTCTCTGGCCGTGTCAGCATCATCCTGGTCTTCCTCGCTACAGTGTTCGGCCTCATTTCATACTTGGAGAAAGTAAGGAAAAGCTTGCTTTCTCTTCCCCCTCATATACATGTGTGGGATGGGTTTCTGATTTCAGCAAAGCTAAAGCACTTTATCATTTCCAAACCTCAGGTGGATTGTACACAAGACGTATATATATATATATATATATATATATATATATATATATATATATATATATATTCATACATATTGCGGCACCCTAATGGATTGTTTTAGAGGAAGTTTAAGCAACAGTGATAATGTAGCAGTACAAAGTAAGTTTCAGGGCATCAATGAAGCATCCTGTATGAAAGCCATATGGAACGGCCCCGTATTTTCAGGCATACGCTCTAAATTGAGAATGAACCAATTCTTTGAGACAAATCTTTGTTTGATTTGCGAACATAGCCATTCGAGGAAGGCTTTAAGACCCAGCAGAATGGCCGTGTTTTGATTCCGGCTAATCAGTTTGGGCGACTACAAACAACGTGATTATTGTTCATGAGTCCAACATTCAGCAAAGCAAGAAAACATGCAATCTACCTGGGGGAAGACGTTATCAAAAATCTTTCACTATTGTAAGTTAAATAGAGAGAAACATTTTACATTAAAAGTAACTTACCGTAGGCTAACATTACTTATTCGTTATTGAAACACAAAATAACCAATAAAATCTCAAGCACCAAAAGCAGCCCATACTAATCATCTAAAGTTCTCTTTATCTCAGTAATGTTCAATTGTGTTGAAGTAAAAAAAAAAAGAAAAAAAAAAAAAGATACATTTCTAGTTTCAACATTATTTGTTCTTCAGAAAATGTGCGACCATTGAAAATGTGTACTAATTTACTCATGGAGCCACATTAACATCCCTATATATTGGGACTATATATTTAACCATATTCAGCCTTAAAAATTAAGAAACCAAAAGAAAAGTTTAAGAATTAGAATCTAAAAGGATTTTAAGATATTTTTAATATGAGTTGCAGGCATGCAAACTTTGGGCAAAAAACAAAAGTAGTGCTTTTTCCCATTTTTAAAATGTCACCGTTAGCATAGCTATAATGAAACAAAAATGGCTAAAGTCAACCGATTTAGCTAATAGACCTAACAATCTCTGTGTAAAAGTAAAATAATGATGCAGTTCTAAAGTCATTTTAACCCCCTGTAATCTGACTCCAAATCTCAGGTGAAAATTGTCCCAAATTTTGACCCATTTTACAAAACTGTAAATTTCTCAGTAAATATACATCCATCACATGTAGCCTAATATTTTGGCTTTCTTCTTCATTTACGTTTGTCTTTCTTCAGAATATATTTTTTAACAAAATCAAAAATTTGAGCCAGGAAAGTTTCAGAATTTTGGTTGATTTTTTTCACGAAATGACCCAAATGTGTTTGTCTGAGAACCTTTTATACATCTTTTGTACACATATTTAACTGCAGATGCTGAATGATATGCACTGTGTGGTACAGTACATTTTGAGTGTCCCTTATTTTCCTTTCCACAAGTTGGCAACCCTAGCCTTTACACTGCCAAAAGGTATACAGAAGAACCATGAAGACTGAGTGAGTTTGGCTTTGAGTTTTAGCCACAACATCACACCATCCTATTACATTTTGCATTTGATAAAACAAGACTTACTCACCCAGGTTTTGGTTTCGATTCCCAAGTGCAGCAAAATGGTGAAGAGTGCCAAGGTGGTGATGGGAGTTCCCCACGTAAACAAATCCACATCAGAGTCAACATAAGCCTGCAAAAATATGACATTCAGACAACACTTTTGCTTACTTATAGACTCGATTTAAGTATTTTAACATCATACTCTGCAAAAATCCTATTCTTAATTAGTATTTTTGTAAATATCTGAAAATCCTTGAAACAAGATCAATTGTAATTATTAAAAAGATGATGGCCAGTGCAATAAAACAAAATACACCATTAGTGAAGATCTATTAAAAAGTTTTAACTCTTTCGCCACCAAACAATGAATTTTCTGTTTCATGTCAAAAACTTTTTGCTCAAAATGTTGCTTTAATGAAACTTACCCAAATTCAAGTGTTCATAAAAAATAAAATAAAAAACTAGAATACCACCTTCTTATTTTTTTATTTAAAGCAGACGGTCTGTTGTTTCCCTTGATATTTTTAATGTTCAGATATTCATAAAACAAAATATTCTGGGGGCCATGAAATTGTGAAAATGATCAAAAAAGATGGTGGTGGCTGGCATCTTTTTATAAAAACACTGGCGGGTAAAGAGTTAAAATCTTAAATAAGCTTTTCTTGTTTTAAGGATTTTTTTAAATCAATATTTTTACTGGAAAACGAGTAGTTAAGAAGTCATTTTTGCAGTGCACTTAAACTTTAAATATTGTACTAGAATGTTTGGTAACACTTAAAGCTTATGTACAATGTATTAAAGCAGTATTCATAATGTATATTATAATGCATTATATCTTTTCATAAATAATTGTAACCAAAATTAAAATGCATTATAATATTTGCAGATTACATCTTAGTTGCTTGCCATGTGTTTTAAAGCATTATAATTTCTAGAGGTGTAGCAATGAATTACAATGTATTATAACTGTGATTACAATTATTCATGAGACCATACAATGCATTACAAAGTGCACTGCAAGGAATAATTAATGTTTTAAAAATACTTTCATAATGCATTATTAATAATGGCTTTAGTGTTTCTACTTGGCATAAACCAAGGTATACTTGAACAGCCAAGTCATGGATTTGGCATGGAAATTTCAGCAAATGCACTAAAAATCAAATCAAACTTACAAAGTAGGGGATGAAGAAACAGATGAGACTTTGGTAAAAGGCATCAATCATGTTCATCCAGAACATGTAGGGTTTATATTCCTGTAAAAGAAATTGAGACAATCAGGGGCAGTTAAAACTATTCCACGATTCCAGATGAGCCCAGTTTTATTATAATGTCATTAGATGTTCCACTAATGGAGTCATAGAATGTGAAGAAATGGTTTGTGAATAAATCAAAATAAAGCAAGACCTCTGCAGAGGCATATTGTTAGCAAAGCAGAGGCAACCACAGCAGTTAAATTATCCCAGGTTGCACAATTTCAGCACTCTCAGGATGATTAGTGGTTTTTATAAAATGTTTGCTCTTGTTCGTGCTGTTTTCCCCCTCATGAAACTCAGCACAGAATAAAAGACCCATTTTGAAACGGGTCAGCAAAAAACAATCAAAGCAATATCTGCAGCAACCGTTGCATGGGTAATACTTCATCTGCTTATAGAGGATCTGCTGATGCTGCAAACTGGGGGCAACTCATGTGTGAATACATGTGGCAAAACGCTGTTCATGGGTTTTATTTACCATTTACATTACACTTTCAATAGTCTTTTCCATCGCAATTATAATTCGATTTATGCTATTCACGGACGGTGTAATTATGTTCTGGCGGTACCTCTGAGTTCTGTCCATTCATGTAGAGCTGCGGCAACTCTTGCAGGGTTTCTGCTGACACATCTTTGTCCAGGATGCCCGTGATGAGCTGAGGGAAGGCGGAGAACATCAGGTTGAAGAAGATCAGATACCACTGATCAACCATGGCTGACCCAGAGAACCCACAGTAGAACTGATACCAGAAGATGAGGGCAACAAACATCTAGAGTGAAAGAGACAATAGAGGGGAAAAAGTGTAAGACAAAGACAAAAAAAAAAAAAAGGTCTACAATGAGGTCTGCAGCTGTTGCCTCATTACAAGTCATGCATCTTCATTACGTCCGAGACGTTTCTAGGACCTCCCCAAGAATAGATCTTCATTAATCAAAGAGTATATGAAGAACAGACAACAACGTTTAAGAGCTTCTAGCTATAAACTAGTCATGAAACGTCAACCTGTTAAACTGGATGCATTATTACACGACTCTCTGGAATACTCTATTCTAATTGGTCAATCCTAAAGTCAATTTATTTAGTATAATGGCAGAAGCACAGGCTATGGATGTTTAAAGAAACTAATTTCAAAGCATAAAAACATTTTAGCGCAAATTTAATAATTTATGTTGTAAAAATTAAGGCCAATTCATTAAACCAAATATACAAAATATCGCTGTTTAATCATTAAATGTAAAATGATTAAACAGCGATATTTTAAGGCATCGGGATGTTCAGTTGAACTTCATGAAGTGTGATTAGGGCTGAATGGTATAAGGGAAAAGATTGAATAATTTTACAGGATCAGTAAACTAATTTCTTCCTTCCATATCACTTGCATCACTCATTTTCCTTCTCACAATAAAACTATTTCCAACATAAAAATCAGCATTTCATTCGTATTTGTGTGTTTATTTGGTAATTAGCCACGTAATAAACAGGATAAAATACAGCGAGCCGATCATTATCGCAAAATAAACCTCAGGATGAGGTTATAGTTCTTCAAATTTCCTTTGCAGTAGATCAACCTATATATTAAAGCAAATTATAATCATGAAATGAGGAAACTTCAGGGTCTCACAGCGTTTTTGTAGAAGAAGTAGAGGATCATGTTGGCGAGACGAGAGTAACACCAATGGCCATGAACCAAGAGCAGCTTCTGCAGGTATCGAAACCGTGGCAGGGCAAAGTCACTGGCCATTACCGCCTATGAATGAACACAATGTGAACAGAACAGTCAAAGACAGTAAATGTGGTCACAATATAAATGTCGTCAAACCTTTATTAGCAATGTCAAATACTCAGAAAGGTAGAATAGCTTTTAAAAAAATTAGAGTATATTTTTAGCATTATTACAAAGTGGGGATTTTTTTTTTTCAATATACACCGTTTCCCTATGCTTCTGCTGTCCCAATGAGTTCAAGTGTTCAAACATATTCATATAAAATGGATTTTGATGACATCTGCCTTGAGGCCCAAAATATCCATCATGTGAGACACAAAAATGGTGGCATGGCATCCATATACACATTCAGAAGACAAAAGATTAACATCAGCCTGGTGACAAAACACTTGTAAGGACATTTTTGCATAAAAGAACTATGAAAAGCCTCCCTGCCTGTGGAATCTGGTGAAAATGATCCTCCGTCCATTACCCATCTATTCTTTATGATACGTTTCCGACAGCTGCACGCGTCAGGCAGTTAACATGTCATCTATCAGCTTGACAGATACTGCCTTGTCGTCTTTAATGGCATTTGGGGATTTTAATCAGTTACAATTGGCCTGACAGAACCATCAGCCATGTTCACATTGTCATTCTCTCAACATCAAGCAAAAAAAAAGGTATTAAAAAAGCAGGTGAGATTAGTCATTACCTTGCAGTGTTTGGTACATTATGTCAACGGGACAGAGTCACTAGCAGATTCTCATTATGGTTGTTTATACTGAATGCTGGCCTCAACGAGATCTCAGATAAGAGCAGCCCTTTAGCACACAGCGGAGAGTGGCGCCTCATTGCGTCCAGATCTTTCTCTGAATTAATTAATGAGACAGAGCGTCAAACAGATGAGCTCATGGCGCTTCCAGTCTCTCTTCTCACCTCAGAAGATTCTGTACGCTTGCCACTGAGAGCGGGGCTGAGGGGGGTGGGTAAGTGTTTTGTGGGCAACGTAGAGATTTTCTGAGAAACCAGAATGAGATTTGCTGTTCCCAGAGACGAACAAGCGGAGGGCGCTTTATAAATGAAGCGCTGAAGCAGCCATATGCTGCAAGTCACCTAAAAGTCAGACTGCTGCCACTGCAATACAGTGCATTTAGGTTAACTGCCGTTAAGAAAAGGCATGGGCCAATATATCAGTGGAAGAGTCCATTTAACAAAAAGGTTGTATAAGGCAGTGCTTCTCTGCCGGTTCTGCTTCAGGACCCAGATTTTAAATCAAGTGGCAAGTTAATACTGTACTATTAACGCGAGGAAAATATCCTAAAATAAAGCATGGAAACGGATGAACTTTATACTTCACATTCTTGCTGAACTCTTCATCAACTAGCATTTTATAGCACACACACGATTTATATTATATAACAAAACTACATACTGTTCAAAACTTTGAGGTCAATTCAATTCAATTTATCAAAAGATCCTAAAAGAAATGCCTCACAATTTTCACAAAAACACTGGTCTTAAGAAATGTTTCTAATACATATTAATATAGAAAACAGTTGTTTTTGTTTTGAACTTTGAATCAAATATTTCATAATATTACTGTTTTTATTGTATTTTAGATTAAATAAATGCAGCCTTGTTGAGCTTATGCGTCCTCTTTTCATTAAAAACTGTTACCGACCCCAAACTTTAGTGTATTTTACTATCCTATCCTGGATCACGATGGTTATAAACATGTAAGCACAAAAGTGTTTGTCAGATTTGTCAAACACATAAAATCCCATTACTGTGGTAATTGTTATAGTCCTTGTTCAGCAACTTACAAAAAAAAAGAAGAAAAAAAAGAAACGGCACATTTGAGTTATAACTCTGTGTAATTTATGCATCAGAAAATATGTAACTATACTCAATAATACGGTTAACTGCATCTTATCATTTGTATTTATGAGATCTACAACTCATAATTGGGTTGTAAACCCCCGGTTGCGAACCACTGGCGTAAGGTACCATTTATCAACTGTCTCTCCATATCTTGGCCAAAACATCTTCATAAAACATGAATTATGTATATCCATGTTTTTTGGTGCATTAACTCTGCAGTCCTGCTCTGCAATGTTCATTCCTCTTGTACTCTACACTTGAGGCAGTGCATAAAGTTTGCTCACACTGTATGCACTAGATTTAGCCAGAATGCAGTCATCTTGTCCATCCCCATCCTCTTTTAAACATCAACACTTTCCCTTGTTCTTTCAGTTTCTCCTCACCTGCATGCCCTCCTGTCCAGAGATTCCGACCCCTACATCAGCCACTTGGATCATACTAACATCATTAGCTCCGTCACCTAGGATGAATGAGAAAAAGAGAGAGGTCAAGAGAGAGGGTATAGGATTTATTAATTCCTGTTCACTTTGCACAATGTCAGCCTGCATAAATGCAAACATTGCATCAGCAGCAAAGTGCTCTGCTGGCAGAAATAAACAACATAAATTAAACGCAAAAGAGCCCAGAAGCAAGCTGTGTTTTCTGAAATAAACCAGAATGACATTAACGGGGTGACATGACTTTACATCAATGTCACCTTTTACACATCTATAGTCTGAAAAATGCTTACTACAAAGTCAAATTACACAGGAACCCAGTATTAGGGGACGGTCATGGTACATTTTGCATGCCATTAATCAGTTTAAGCTTGGTGAAGCCTGAGCTGCAAATTCATATAGCAACGTTTGAACCGCAAAAGATCTAAATGTTACAAATTAACTTCTTAAACTAAACAAAGCACATTGTTAAACTATTAAACTGAAATGGGACAAAGACACAAATGTTGGCTCAACGCTGAAAGCCTCCAATTTTAATGGTTATACATCTTTAAGCTATGTTAGACAGCTAGAGTGGGTTAAAGGTTTGTGTGTTTGATTGTTAGAGTTTGAAATTATGAACAAGCAGTTAGAAAAAAAATGAGTATACAAAGTCAGAACAACCTGAAGGACTTAATTTTTCAGAATATCTGATCACAGGAAAACTTCTAGTGAGATTAGAAATGATGAAGCACAGCTGATAATAGGTTTAAAATAAAATAAAACAATAAAAAAAAAGGCTTTTATTATATTATAATTAAAATCAAGTGTGAACACAATTATAAACACTAGAATAAAGGTGTGGCCTTTTTGAAAGAAAATATAAACAATGATAAGACAGTCACATAATTATGAACCAAATTGGCATGTGAATCTTCTGTATGGTAAGAGGCAGAGTGTACTTCAGTTAACACATAATATGTTTTCAAAGATGTTTGTCTTGGACCTTTGAATCTGCCTCGAGGTGGTTTTTTAAAACCATCTTCTGTTGCCTGAGGCATAAGGCGCAGTGCAGACTTGACCCCAAGCTATCATCAAAAGCTGACTTTCAAGCTAAAAAGCTAGTAGGCTTTGAAGTATAAAGAAAAGTAAAAGCCTGCTGAGACCGTCAGTCGCCTTTGTCTAAACTGAAACAAACAAGCATGGCCGCCAAATTCAACAAGACCACCTTTATTTGAAGTACACCAAATAAAGCAAACAAGCTTAGCGTGAGAACCGGTAACATCTGCTGTGAACGTGTCTGTACACCATAAAAGTTTGTTCATTAGAGACGAGGCTCTGATTCATTCTGTAATGAAGTCTGTCAATTTCGAAGGCAAAGGAGTTTATTTGCACCACTGCTGAGGGTCGTTTGAGCACTCCCTCTCACATTTTCATCCAAAATGACAGTTAACGTTTAAAAAAAACTGCTCCTTTCTTTTCACGAGGCATAAATGAATTACAAAATCTTTACGGCAGGGGTATGTGACCTGAGGTAACCCGCTCTTCCAGCAGCCAGGTGGTTCAGCCTCGATGCACCTTGCATCTATCTCTCTCCCTAAAGCCATCTGGATAATTAGCCAGAGTGCTGCGTAGGCTTGTAAATGTGGCATTCTGCGCTGGGGAAAGGACAGACACGTGCTGTCCAGTCACCACTGAAATGTTTATTTGGCAACACTGGGTACCATTAATCTCCAAATTCCACTTGCCAAGCAAAAAGTACAAGAAACTACATAAAAAGAACATCTATGCTACCTTTTGTGCTTCTTACAAAGAAAGAACCATTTGTTGTACACAGTTGTAAGGCGGGTGCCAGTAAGTCTGGGCTACCCCGCGAGAAAGCAAAAGGCTCTCCTGAGAATTAACATTTGAACTCTCTCTTGCATATGTAACAGCAACATCCGAGACGCACCACAGCGTGCAGCTCACACCTCACTTTTACAGTCTCCTCATCTTCCCCTGCTCTTCTCCTCCTCACCTAAAACTATGCACCTATGCAATGTTAAACGCGTAAAGTAATTATACATGTTTGGTATCATTTGAAATGTCTCAGTGCGACTGGTACAAAGGTCTCATTCCCAAAGAAGTAAAACAAAAGGTATTCAAGTTTTTAAGAGTTTAGAGATAACATGCACACAGAGGAGGGTGTGTCTTCCAGGCAAATGGCATCCTTCTCTCAAAAGGTGTAAACTCTGAATGCAAATTCCCATTGTTAGCAAATGTTTCCATGTGAAAGTTTCTGTCTTGGTCTGGGTATATAATGAATTGCAACAAGAGGCTCGGGGCGATTTGTAACTCAAATTAGCCTGTGATGCTGAGTGTATGCAAAACACTTCGCATCATGTATTTTATAATGTCAGGTTTGCATCTTCTCTCTTTATTCCAGAGCAATTGATGTTTTGTATTTATTATCTTTGAACTGATTAAGAAATTGCCATGATACATTTACCTGACATTATAAATTGTTACATTTGATTTTATTCCGACTGACTCTGAAATAGTTTTCCCAAGTAGATTAAACGGATTCGTATGTTACCGCAAGTTTTGCGTCAGATAAGTGACGACGAATATTTGGCACTAATTCAAGTGTACGCGTTTTGCAAAGACAAGAAGTGAATTTCCATTTAGGGCAGCAAAAGTGCTGCTTGACCAACCTAAATCTGGGTGTCTCTTACCTCTGTTTTAATTTAATGTTACTTTTGATAAGTGTACGTGGGAAACCAACGTAATCAACGTGGGTTGATTTATATCTGTAGTAGTGGCCATACCTCTACTGAGGTAAACCCCCATTTGGACCGATAAACGGGCTTACACAGTTCTCCCAAAAATACAACTCTGTCATCAAATCTTTTCAAACCTGTATGACTTTTTTCTTTTTTTGCAGCCGATCTCAAATGAACATAGGTTGTACTGGTCGTGCTCTTCCATGCAATTAGAGCGAATGGAGGCTGAAGCTTTGAAGCTTCAAAAAGAATGCAAAAGTTTAATAAAAGTGGTCCATATGACTTTATCAGTGCATAATAATGTAAATATTGTATAATCTTCCCACTGCATCAGTGAGCTGATATCAAAGAACCAGTTCAGTCAAATGCGTGAACAAACCAATCTGGGCTGTGTTTCCCAAAAGCATTGTAAGCCTAAGTACAGGGTGGGCCATTTATATGGATACACCGTAATAACATGGGAATGGTTGGTGATATTAAAGTCCTGTTTGTGGCACATTAGTATATGTGATGGTCACCACCCATCTTGAGGAGTTTGCCCCCTCACATATACTAATGTGCCACAAACAGGACTTTAATATCACCAACCATTCCCATGTTATTACGGTGTATCCATATAAATGGCCCACCCTGTAGATTGTAGAACCATTGCAACCAATGGTCTCTACGATCAACTTAGCTCACAAAGCTTTTGATTATATTATAATATTATTTATAACAAATACATACTGAGTGACTAATACAATCTTTGTCATTGAATACACTTGATTATTCACATTGAGTTGACAGTTTGAACATTCTTGTTTCATTGATCTGAGGTGAATTGTCACTTTCAATATAACACTCACATTCGATTCTTTTAACATTAAATAAAGCACATAAACAGTAGCCTACCTGGGATAATCATGGTCATACTTTGCATGTTGTTGTTTCAGCCTCAATGTCGAAAATTCTATTTCTAAAAAAATAATCATTGAGTGTCGCAGTCGCGGCTGGTTAGGATAAAAACTGTGATTACCATGGAAAAGATCTCTTGCTATTTTAATACATTTAAATTTTGTATCTATTCCTGTGAATATTCAGCTTTGCTATCAGTAGCAATTACTCAAGTTTTCAGTGTCACATGATCCTTTAGAAATCTTTCTAACATGCTGATTTGCTGCTCAAGTAATATTCCTTCTATTCAATTCCTTCTATTATTAATGTTGAAAACAGTTTTGCTGCTTGATATTTTTGTGGAAACTGTTTTTTTTTTTTTTTTAAGGATTATATGAGGGATAAAAAAAAAGTTAAAAATAAGAGCATTTATTTTGAAATATAAATATTTTGTAACATCATAAATGTTACATAAAGGGGGTTGTAATACACTGCTCCTGTGAAAAACTTGTAGACTACTTTAATGGTGCTTTTGTGTCCTTTCTGGAGCTTTCAAGGCTTCAGTCTCTGTTTGTTTTATGTAACTACATGAAAAGAGTACAGAAACATTTTCTGGGCTTGGAACAACACAAGGGTGAGTAAATGATGGCATCTTCAATTCTGGGTGAGCCATTCCTTTAAATCACCAGCATTAGTTCCGTGAAAAACAATGACGTTTATTTGTGTGTATTGTCTTAGTTTGCAGTTGTGTGATGTTTACGAACACTAAGGGCCCATCAGCTGCAGATTGGACTTTAAAAACGTAGTTCTCTTTCATTAAACAAATTCAACTAAACTAAATACTGTTAAAAACCCTGCTGAATGATATGCTGATTAAGCAGTTGCAACAAACACCAATACAATCATTTACTTACCTATTGCCAATGTCATGACCTTGAGCTTGTTGCGCACCAACTTGACCACCATGCTCTTCTGCAGGGGCGTTGAGCGACAGCATAGAACGGACCGGCAACTTCGAGCCACCGCCAGGAACTTGTCCTCCAAACTCTTGTCCAGTGCGTAGGCCAAGGTCCGGCCGTCGATCACCAGCCCTAGCCGGTGCACCAGGAACGGGCTGGAGTGGCCAGAAGAGGCCGGGGAACACACTGGAGAAGAGAAGTGGATGCCAGCATAGTCTCTAGCTGCTTGAGGATCTGGTCGAGGGTTGCAAAGGAACTTGGCCTGGATGTAGTGCAAACTGTTCTCCAGCAATACAGCACAGGTTTCCTGGTAAGAGTCCACACACACACACACAAATTCAGGAAGGTCATAAAAGGACACAATGAAGATCTCACGAGGGTTATACAAGAAATGCAATTACGGTATAAATTATATAACAAATATATTGTACCAAATCACTTTTATTAAAGGGATACTTCACCTAAAAATTTGAATGTTGTCATCATTTACTCACCCTCATGTCGTTCCAAGACCTGTATGACTACACAAACGCAGACATTTCTTAAAATATCTTCTTTTTATTTGAATAGCAATACCATAAATCTTTCAAATCCCTTTTGTGCTCCACTGAAAAAAAGTCATACAGGTTTGGAACGACATGAGGGTGAGTAAATGATGACAACATTTTCATTTTTGGGTGGATTATCCTTTTAAGCAAGGAGAGAGTTATGACTAATGCAACGAGTCAGTGATTAAGACATTCCTACAGTATATGACAACTCTTTGTTTTTTAAAACAAAACTCATGTGGATGCTTCACGTGTTCCCTAACGAGACAAAATGAAACATAACAAAAGCTCATTCAAGTCAGCCCAGCTGTTGACATCTACAGTCTAATAGTGGACAATGTCATGCTGGGGAATACAGATATGGTTTGGTATATGGGTGTTTTTTCAACTATAGACACTTTTGGCCCCTTTAGGTCTAAAGAGGATAAATTATTAACACATTTTAAACAAGGGAATGCAGATAAAGTTTGGTCTAAGGTCATACATACTGTATGAATCACATAAGAATCCTCTTTTTTTCCTGAATTAACAATCTGATTTTCCACCACATCTCAAATAATGTATTTTGCTTAAAATATTATGTGGAAGAAATTGCATTTTAAACATTTTTGGAATAAAATAGCCAACTTTTTTGTCTAGTGTAGGGTGATTTCAAGGCTAATATTTCAATAATTTATTTTGCAAATAAAGAAATTGTTACAAACATGACGAAAAAGGAAGTAAACACTATAACAAACAGTCAAAATAAAAGTCCTGCCGCTGCGCTATCAATATAACGGTCCCGCTTTTGGCACTTATCAGCCAAACAGAATAACTTATTACCTGGTAGGGCTGGGACGGTATGGATTTTTTCTTACCGCGGTTGAAAAGCAAGAAATTCCCGCGGTATTGCGGTAAACCGCTTTAAACCTCAACCAACCTCCCCACCCTCCCCCAGTTTTTTTTTCTTTTTTTTCTGAGACGTCGCGCTGGAACAACAAACACAAAGTGTGGCGATGATAATCTCAGGTACTGTTTATGTGCTTTATTTAATGTTAAAAGCGTGTAATGTGACTTTGAATATCATTTAATGCTCCAGCTTTGTAGCTGTAAAAGCAACAATGGATAATTCACCTCAGATCTTGAAATTAAACAAATGGAAACAAGAACGTTCAAACTGTGAACAAACAAGTGTATTCTTTGACAAAGATTGTTTTAGTAACTCCGTAGCCTATGTATTTGAATAATGTTTAAATGGTGTAATATTTGTGAATTTGATTATGTAGAGTGCTTATCCATTTTCTTGCGAGTGCCATCAAGATTACTCTCTGGTGCCGTGCACTCGCCGCGACTCCGCGAGGGTTGACAAACGCGGTCTTCACGTGAGAGAATTGTGTTAAATAAGCACGTGCATTTAAAAGCTGAGGTCCTGCTTTTGGGGCTTCAAATTATAGGCTATAAGACATTTGCAATATAATTGGGAGTCTGCACAGGGTGTTTATTTTGAAATTTACTTCTTTTTTTTTTATTATTTACGGTGCGGCTTGGACGCGGCGTCCGTCTAAAATAGACTAGGCAGCGCGGAGAGATGCTTCTGGAATGCGCCGCGTCGTGGCTGGTGTAAACACAAGCATTGACTAATGTTAGAGTGGGCGCGATCAGCTCCGGTAGCTGCGTCGCAGCCGTAACGCGCCACAGAGTGTAACCCCTTATGGTGAATAGCCTACGAATGGAATGTTATTATGTGTCATGGAACATTGCGCTCCCCATCTTGCGAAAGGTCGGATTTGCTCCATCTTTTTGATAAGTTTTGTTTAGAACACCTTGAATCCATGTAAGACACAATGTTATTAGACACAATCCATGTCATTAGACACAACGTGAACACATGTGAAGGCCAGTGTTTATTTTATTTTTTATTTTTTTTGCGGTGATGACGGTGACGAGCTCAGACCCGCGGTAGGCGTCACGTGACCGCGGTATTGCGGTAATGCGGTAACCGTCCCAGCCCTATTACCTGGCCATGCCAATAACTAAAAAACTGCAAATATTGGCCTACCACTAATTCGCTTTTCTTTTTTGCATACTTAAAGCTTAAAAAATGATATACCTAGAAGACATTTGACCATCAAATAACAAAGGAAACTGAGATCAGTTAGATTTATAGCAATAAAAACAAATACATAAATAACTAGCCCCTGGGAGATTGAATTGCCCATAATGGAAAAAACACCCATACAGTATCGATGAGTGAGGAGGGAGAAAAAAGAAGAAGAAACAAACAAACAAAACTGACAATAGTGGTAGAAATGGAACTACGGTTTGGGTTTTCAACTGGCACAATCAGGCCTACAGGTTATGGGCAATACCTTCAGACATTTCTGTCATTCCTGGTAGCAAAAAGCACAACAAGAACAATCAAATCAGAGAATGAATAATTAAATACAAGATCAAAACATAAACTCCTCCTGAGATAAAACAGAATTATAAACGGGCTTTCAACACCTTGTGAGAACTGATATTAAACATTTTCCAAACCCTGTAGTTGTAGGTGGGACTGGGCAGCATTCCTAAAATTTGTCAGCTGGAGTGGGCAGTCTAAGAGTAACTGTTATTGTTTTTAAACAATGTTTGTAGTGTTGGGAATTCTGAAACATTTAAGTAAATCAATTCTTTCAAACATTTCAAATTTCAATGAATCAGTTCACAAATTAAATTGAGTGATTTCTGAATTCAAAACAGATGTGCTTGTGGCCCTCAACTTTCATATTGTTTGTAGAGGTGGAATCTGATTAAATGATTAACTAAAGAAATATTAAAACAGTCATCAGATGCAGACAGAATTCTCACTCAGTCAGCAACCAGAGGGAGAAGGAAGTGATGATAAAGAGCAGAGCCCATAAGAAGAGACTGCAGCAGTGCATGTTGGGTGTACCTGTGAGTCAGCATTAAGAGTGATTATCTCCTCCTCAGGGTCCAGCAGTTTGCAAGCATAGGCAATGTTGATGGCAGTCTCTTGTTTATCTCCTGTCAGCACCCAGATCTGAAGGCCCGCTTTCCTCAGCGAGGCGATAGTCTCTGGGACCCCATCCTGAAGTCTGTCCTCAACACCTGTTGCTCCTATTGAAAAAGATGTATATGGCCACTGGTGTATGGCACCAAGCACTTGTGTTTTGAATCCTGAGATGTATATTAACTCTCAGTCCTGTGATGGACTAAGAGTGCTTTAGGAACTAATTTTACCTAGAAGTTGGAGGTTGGTCTCTAGTCGTAATGCAGACTCAAATAGCAGCTCCTCCCTCTTCTGTATGGCTGTCTCGGCCTCCAGGTGGCGCTGTAGCCAACTGGCGTACTCCTCCTTACTGAGCACCTGGACCAAACAAAAACTATCATCAAATCACTGATAGAGATGTAACATCAGCTCAATGATGGTCAATAAATATTATTTGTGATAAATGAGTTTGGATAACGCAGGGATTGCCTAACTGTAGTCTACAATGTCTGTAGTCTACAATAGTTAACTACATCAAAAAAAAAAGTTTCGAAGAGAAAAAAGGAAAAAGAGAGAAGAACGCAATAAAGGTATTCTGGTTGCTGGCTTAAAAAACAAACAGGTGGAGAAAATAAAACTAACACAATAAGAGGCTTGTTAAACTTTAAGCAGCTCCATTTATGTATGATTTCACACTTAATCGTGTGAAAAATAATTGTACCCAAGCTGTTCAAAGCTTCCCTTCTGTTAAGGTGACTTTAGCAACAGTGGATGTGAACCATGCCAACCCCCACCCCCCAAAAAATTCATACTTTTATTAAACCAGTGTCAGATCTTAGCTGGGAATTAGTGAATAAGAAATGAAGAGAAAAAAGTAACATGTTTTGTTGGTTAAAAGTCTATGACAGCAGAAATCTGTAGGCCCGTGTGAGCATGTGAAGGTTTATTGAAATTTTTGGGGGGAGACAACAAAGCAAAACAAGAACAACACATCTTATCACATCAGACTCCCACAAGGACCTCAAGACACCGGGTTAACAAGTCAGAGAAGAGAGTGAGGGCATATATTACCATCCATGAGACATGGAGAGAGAAGAGAGAAGAGAGAATGATGGACAGAGAGTGAGAGAGATAGGGTTGTTGATCTGTCACACAGATCAGCACTCTGGGAAAAAGCTCACACATTTGTAAACCATCTGTGCAAAAACACTTTTTACAAGGCAAACACTTAGTTTGTATCCATGAAGACATCCCAAAAGTGTAAATGTGAAAATAAAAATTAGGGCTTTCAATCGATTAAAGATTTTATTTGAATGATATGTTGATAAATTAAATCAAATTAAATGCACATCAATATAACCCAAATTAATGTAATTCAGTAAATTTAAAAACTTTATTTGTGTAAGTGTATATATTACCATATATTATATTCTTTGCCCAATGCATCACGTCTTACTATTTACATCAAATGCATTGCTTTTTTGTGTTTGTTTTGTATATAATTAATTGTTCTAAATTTAAACATAAAAATGACAGCCCTTACAATATTATTATCTAATTATTAATGAAAGTCATTGTTACCTTTTTGGCAATACAAAGCGTTCTGAGGCCATCTGCAGCATAAAGATTTAAGTAGTTTTGAGTTTTATACAAGATTTTCCTTTGTCGCTTTCCTTTGCAATCATCTGCAAAACAAAAACAAACAACAACAAGAGAATTAGGCAATTCATCAGAAAAACACAATGTAAGCAGACAGCCTAAACTAATCACTTCAGCCTCTTTAAGGTTGGTTCTCTTTGTTGCCATTGGCTTCCTCAACAAGTGTTTTGACAGGTTGACTGGATAACTCTGCATTCTGAGGTTTATCGCTCCTGCGATATTGCTCAGTGCATTGCTTCCTGGCAGGAAGAGCAGAACAAACTGTTCGGGATGATCACTTCCCAACATGGAGGACAGTCAGCCAAGATGAGGGGGTGAGGGTGCCAAACCTCACATTTTCACAGAATGATTCATCACCACCCCTGCAACTGTGGGACGACTGGACCTGTTTTTCCAGAGACTGATGCATTGACTCAGGTATTACATGCTCTTAATAATTCTATAGATAAACTAAATCCCCATATCATGCCCTTACATGACCATCCAAAGAGTGAAAATGAAAACGGTATCGATGTCATCAAATTAAGCAACAGTATTAAAAGGCGAAGTGTGCAATTTTAAACTAGTAACACAAATGGAGCGGTATCATTCATGTCAACAGCACACAGAGTGTGGGAGAACCTATGACACCAAGTTTAATACTTTAGTATGAGCAAAAGTAAGTGGTGCTTCCCATGCACCATTAATGACAGCATGTTTCCCCAAACACTCCTACAGTCTTATTGTTGAAAAGTTGTGGCAGAAGTTGACATACTGGGACTGTCTAAATAGAGAATGTTGTAAGCTCCACAAAACCACCATACTATTCCTTTGGTAAGTCAACCTATGAATGGCTTAGTACACATTCAACTAGGATAGGAGAAAGCATTTTTATTCAACAAACAAAAACAAAAAATAAAATTTTCACCTAAAAAACCCCCCATAAAAACACAACAACATCAATAATAATATATTTGCCTTTAAAGCTTACCTAAAAAACAAAACGCCATCAATTAAACAAAAAACACCAAAAACAAACAAAAACAAGACACCAAAACCTAAACGAAAAACAAAACCAGACGAAAAACTAAACACAGTAAAACCTAAACAAAATAGAACAAAACTACACCAAAACCTGAAACCGACATACCAAAAAATAAACAAACTAAAAACAACAAAAACTAGAAAACTAAACGACAGAAAAAACGAAACAAAACAAGACACCAAAAACTAAACGCAAACCAGGACACCAAAATCGAAAAACAAAACAAGAACACCACCAAAAACTAAATACCACCAAAAAATACACAACAACACCACAGAAGTCCTAGACCTGGCTGTCATAATGGATTGTATAATAACTAACAGCTTTAGTCTGGAAATGTAACCAGAGAGACTGTTACTCACTAAAATAAAAATTACGCACCAGTGTCGAATTACTGAAAGACGGAAATTACTGCCATTCCCACAGCAAAACATGGTGTTCTTTCCAAACATTCAGAAACATTTGTCTTGTGCTTCATATTAACATGTTACATAATGACTGGAAACACACAGGTACTGTTTGATTCTTCCAAATCTTTATGATTGCACGGTCAAAACTGCTTTATGTCAATGAAGTTATAACAATTTACTGGTCAAATCACTGAAAGCTGTGTGGCTCAAGCTGGGATCTGTAGTCTGTTTTTACACATTGTGTCATTAGACAAGCATGGCAAATATCCCACTGCTTCTGAAAGAAGCTATTGTACCTTCAGTTGGTCCACTGTGCTAATTGGAAGCCAACACCCAGAGGTGAACAGTGGTTCTGGATTCTAAAGTACAGGAAAATATACTGAGCATGTGTGTCTCTATGTGCATGAAATAATCCACAGTCTGTATTGAGGCACAGTCTGGGTGTGTGTTTGCAGTCTCATGCTAACTAACCCCACATAGGCTAGACACTAATAAACCTAGGTCTCTAAACACATTTCTAGACTGCCAACTAAACATGTAAGAAAGAGCAAATGAGAGGAAACTCCACTACTTGGAGTAGAAATACTTATGGTCCATATAGTTGGAAAAAGTCAGCACAATCTCAATTTTCAATGCACTAAACCTAAAAAAAATTATTCAGACTCTTTATCTTTTGTAGTTTTATCAACACAGACAGCAGCAGGATTATTAGGCTGTTGTAACTTTAAGACCTGCACAGATCCAATACAGACATGCGTTTTCTTTCTACTATTTTCTACTAAACTATTTGCATTCACTTAAGACACAACTGATTAGGTTTACTAGGATACTTTGTGTGAATTTGTCTTTTCAAATCACAAGACGAGGTGAAGAAAGAGCTCAATTCAGTATTCACGCGCTGTCTGAGACACGGCTTGAGTTAAATATCCTTGAAACGATACATTTACTTGAGAAGCAGCACTGTTTTATTAAAACTATTTATAGACTGCAGCTTGAATAAATATTTTGTCTCAATTCACAAGAAGATTTTTATCACTCGTTTTAAGTATAAGCAAATTAAACGGGGCAAAATCTGTCAGTGCTGAAAAAGTTGAAATAGACTTAATATCTTTGCAGTGTTGCTCCAAGTAAATTCATCTTGATTTAAGTGTACTTAGATATTTTTACTATAAAACAAGACAAAATAATATGATTTTCTGCAGTCGGCGACGAATAACCAGAAATTTGTCCGTCTAGAAGCCCGAATTGTCTGACAATTTGAAAAATATTACCAAAATATATTTAAAAAAAAAATTAAGCATGAATTTATATTATATATTTTACAAAAACATTAACATCCTATTTCTGCTTTTTAGCCTTCTGGAACTGCCATATTGACAAATGTAAGTGCTTTTTTTTTTTTTTTTTTTTTTTTTTACAAAATGAGCAATAAATTGTTTGCTTTTGTAATTTAGCATTACCAGTAAAAAAAACAAAAAAAACCACATGTTCTCTGGTTTATTCTGCTCTTTCCTCAAAAAAGTTGAGCAACTAGACTGCTTGTGACCTATTCTAAGCCATAGTTTTATCTCTTTTTTTTTTAGGCACACGCATTGACATTTAGATATAAAGCACAGGGCTATGTATGTAGTACTTCTGTTCGGTCATTTTTGTCCACAGCATTAGAGAAAACTGCCACTGAGTCGGTTATCGTGCCTGGAATACTAACAAGCCAGTCTACCTATGCCATTAGGATAGTTTATTACCACTAAAACCCTTGGCTACATCAAGAGCGAGGAACAAACTGGAAGCCATCCAGCAGATGTTTGGGTGAAGGGGACGACGGGGACGTGACCTTACTATGTTGGGAATTAAATGTCTATCAGCATTGATCAACTGTGTAAATCAAAATCCAGGGGCCACTTTAAGCACTCCAAAGACATGACAAATTCCAAACATATCCTGAAAAAACAAATCACACTGTCTCACTGTCTGCTCTTAGTATATGGTTGCCAGCTCTCTTTTAATTTCTTGGAAAAGAAAAAAGTATCCATTTAATGTTCTGAAGAAATCAGATGACTTTCGGCCATTTGGCCGTGAGCCGTCATTCATTAATTCTGCTGGAATAGGCCTCATGCACTGTCTAACTGGGACATGGAAAAGAAAACACAGACTTCATTAAAACTTTAATACGATCAACAAGCGTTCTAAAGCATAATCAACACTGAACATCAAAATAAACTAACCCAGAATATTTGATTCATTTCATATGGGGGGAAGGTTTGACAGCATGCCAAACGTTTGTTAATATGAATTCCAAATATAAAAGAGAAGAGCCATTAATAAATAAAATGAATAATTCTTAAGTTACAGACAGTTGAAATTATAGCTGGTGAAATTTATGGAAAGTGTCTTTTAGAGATGAATGGGAATCAATATCAGAACTGTAGCTTCCAACTTTCAATAAGATGAATCTTTTTTCTGTAAGATGTTATGAGTTTATGTTGTGATGACTGGGTTGTAAAAAAGCAATAATTGACAACGGGCCGTTGAATTAATGAAAAATAATGCACCATCAAGGTGGTTATATACACAAGTTTGTTTAAAAACAATAATAAAATAAAACAATTTACTTAGCAACATTAAATTGATTAAAAGTGACAGTGAACTTTAACATTGTTATTCTATACAAATTAGAATCCTAAAAAAAAAAAAAAAAAAAAAAAAAAATGCACGAACGCGCAGTCGAGCACAGAAGACGTTTAAAAAAACAGCAACACTTGATCCATTAATACTAACACTTTATCTTCAATTATCTTTTATATTTATTAAAACGGTACACGTACTGCATTAGATTAAACTGGGAAGGGTCATAGCACTTGCATATTGTTGTCATTATTGTTGTCATATTGTTGGTTTAACGGCTTCTATTGTTTTAATTTGTAAGTCGCTTTGGATAAAAGTGTCTGCTAAATGAATAAATGTAAATAAAAATGTAAATGTAAATGTAAATGTAATGCAAGACCAACGGCCAAGGTCAGGATTTTCATTAAATAATGCATTTCATTTCAACAAAACCTATCGTATACCCCCAGAAATCTTGGAATATACGACACATATCGCATGAGATCATTCTGTAATACTTTTTGTGTCTTTTCATAAAAAGCTTGATGCTGGTCGCTATTCACTGCCATTATATGGACAAGCGCAGGCGGGACATTTTTTATTTTTTATTCTCCTTATGTGGTCTGAAAAAGAAAGAAGGGCTTATGGCATTAGAACAACACCAGGGAGAGTAAATGATGACTTCATTTTAGGGTGAACTAACCCTTTAAGCAGCACAACTGTTTTCTACATTGATAAAAATAAGAACTGTTTCTTGAGCACCAAATTAGCATATTAGAAAGATTTCTAAAGAATCATGTTATCTGAAGACTAGAGAATGGATGCTGAATTTTTTTGAAATATGAAAATAGAAATGTTATTTTTAATTATAAATATTATGTATGAATATTGTGTAATACTATACATTTTTTATCAAATAAATGCATCCTAGGTAAGCACATAAAAATAATAATTATATACATACATATATATATATATATATTTTTTTTTTGGGGCATTGGGATTGGGACATGACTCAAGCTGGACCGTGTCACTATTTTATATTTTAAACATACACTTCAATGCACCAGAATGGAGCAGCCCAAATTTTAAACCCTAGAAAAGGTGTGGGAACAGTGTGCACATCAATGCTAGCATACCTGTAGCTGGTCTGATCAAATCCATGATGACTGAATCAGCACCCTTGGTGTAGACAGTAATTTGCTCAGTCAGCGGGTGTTTTACCACCACTGACATCCTCTTTCTTGTAGAGTCAAACCCCAGTGTGTGCAGAAGCTCGAAGCTTAGCTTGCCCAAGTGGGGAAGTTCCACGGTCACTTGATCTGGTAAACGTCCAACGAGAGCACACTTATAGGCCCGGGCTGCATAAACCAGAGCTGCTTCGTCCGGTGACTCCGCCTCATATCTGAGCTCGCATTCATCTTGAGCCAAAGCTTTTGTTTTATCAAAGTTGGGTGGGACGGGGCTAAAGGCATGCTGCAGGTCATGCTCAGGACGCTTCTCCTCGTTCAGCTTGGTGAGCGTGCTCTCGGCCGAAGGGGAGGACAGCATGCTGCAGCCCACTTTATGGGAGGACGAGCGGTTGGTGGTCAGACTGGAGGAGCTGCTGCTGTTGGAGCCAGAGGTCAGGCGGCTTGGAGTGAAGCGCTTGATGAAGTCCTCGATGGTCTTCACTGGAGACTTCAACTCGAAGCGACGCACCTTGATAAGATCCAAAGAAATATTTTCAAAATAAAACTCCTTAAATATTTGTGCATGATTGAATAACTTTAAAAAGTCATGCAACAGTTGTTTTTGTAATATGGCAGCCAAACTGGGAAGATTCATTCCATAATAGAAGACAAGGCAAATGTTTTTTTAAATCGCACATATGGTAACCACAAGAAATATTTAAATACTTAAGCATACTTAACATGAATTCAGTTGTTTAAAGGGGTGGTATAATGCCCTTTTCACAAGATGTAAAATAAGTCTCTGTTGTCCCCAGAGTGTGTATTTGAAGTTTTAGCACCGTTTTTGTGTCTGTCCCTTTAAATGCAAATGAGCTGCTGCTCCCGCACAGGGAGCAGAGCTACAACAGCTTGTGTCCTGAAAATTTCAAAAACTTTTAGCCTTTTATGTTCAAACCGGAGTCAGACAAAAATGGAGAGACTCAAGAAGTGACATCTTTGGATGTTACTTGGTTTGTTACTACATGGACAAAGGCTTCCACTGAAAGGAGATAATTTTTTTAAATTTAGTTTCCCAACTGCATGTTAATAGAGAAGGATGAATTACAGCAGAACTTTAAGCAGTTTATCAGGCATCAATTTCATTAAACTAAATGCAAATCACTCAGTTTAAGCTCAGATTTGTGTCATGAAGGGAGGATAAGTCTTTGATTGCAGCATCAAACTGAACTTACAAACACACACTTATAAGAAGTATGCAGATGGCAACAGACAGGATGGGTTTTGGGGAAAACACATGCCATAAATTCACAGAGGGTAAAGATTACACAATGAAGGATAGGCCATGCATCTTCAACACAGAAACAGGAAGTTGCTCCTGCTCTACATCCTGCAGAAAACCACAGGAAGTTCACTGCAGCCAAAACACCACACTCACAGTCAGTTCTGAGGTAAAATACGCTGTGAATGTCAGTTCCAGCTAATTCCTAGTGGTCTGTCTGCTAGAGATGTGCAAAACTAGTCGATTAATTGATACTGCTGCTGCTAGTTGACTTGGATTTTTTTGTGCAAATTTAGGGCCAGATTTACTAACAGCTAACCCTCTTTTGGCATAAAAAGAAAACTACTGACAGGATTTACTAAATGCACGCAGTGAAGATTACATTGATCATTATGAAAATGGAATCAGCTGCTGTGCACATCCCTACTGTTTGCTTACCTTCTGTCTGGGTTGATTGGGTGAGGACACAACAACAGTGTTGCAGATAGTGAGGGCGATGAAAAAGTCGAAGATGTCACACTGGTCAGGGGGGATCTGGTTCAGGGGCTGACTGTGAAAACGCATGAACTCCATTTGACTGCTACACTCATTGACCTTATCCATGAGCTGGGGATCTGGAGTGATGTCCTTCTCCTGTCAAACGGATCAAATAAAATGGAACAATTTGTAAGCATTGGGTTACTGAGCGATACATGAACAGCTTAATGTGGAATGGAAGCACTTGCTAACCATAGGACTACTGAAGGCAGTGTGTTTGGACAGAATGCTGGCCCGTTTGGCTTCGGCTCTGCTCCCTGTGCGACGGTGAGATTTGGTGCTCTGGGATCGCAACACCACTTTTCCGCTCTGGTGACTGGTGACGCTGTCCCGCCGTGGGAGAGTTCCACCATGAGATGTACAGTCCTCCTCTTCTGAATCCAACTCCTGGTACATAGCAAGCCTCCTCGCTGTGGGAAAGACACTTTGTTAGACTGTTTGAAACTTAACTTTAGGGCTTCATGAAGACCTAAGGCATTTCTTCATACTAATTCTGTATTTGAACGGTCTATTTGGGGCACAGGCTGTAGAGGGAGTGAACCACCAATACATTCGGTTGCATGTTAATTTAGAAGCCCAAGCTAAGATATAGTATTTATGTTTTTTAAGTTTTAAGTTTTTAATGCTTTTAAAATGGTTTGTGGAAACCATGATGCATTTTTTTCCCAGGACTTTTTGACAATTCGAAAGTAAAAAAAACAACAACAACATTTATTTGGAAGAGAAAACTTTTGTAACTTTATAAACGGCTTAACTGTCACTTTTGAGCAATTTAAATCATCCTTTTTGAATAAAAGTATATATTTTTTATATTTAAAAAATAAATCATCTACAGTCTGTGAATCTTCATTTTGGGGGATTTTTGATATGTGCCATTAATTGCAATTAATGTGATTAAATACGTAAATCAGTTTCATGTAATTCATTTGGTTAAAATGTTACATTCTACATTGATTGACAGCATTATTATTTATACTACATATTGCTCATTAACAGAGAATTAATGTTGTGTCCACAGAACAATAATAGCCCTTGTGTTGGGCACAGAAGACACTGATGACCCTAACCATTGGCATCATGCGAGTACTCGACTCCTGCCACAGTACAACGGCGAAACACCATCTTGTTTTCTGTGAGTGTGCCGGTCTTATCAGAAAAGATGTACTGCATCTGGCCCAGGTCTTCTGTGATGTTCAGCGCCCTGCACTGGAGGTGAGTGTCTGTTTCCTCATCATACAGCTCCATGTCCTGATGGATAAAGTATACCTGGCATATCTTCACTATTTCAATGGAAACAAAGAGTGAGATTGGGATCAGGACCTGCATCAGAGGGAAAGAGAAACAGAGAGGTTTGGTGTAGATTCATAGCGTTATCATTTCAACTACCAATGAGCCTACAATAAGACAGGAATTTAAGGATCAGTTAATTCCAAAATTTTAATTGTGGCATTGTTTAATCAAATGGTTTCTTCAAATGGAATTTGGAATTGTTCTACATAAGAGAAACTGAAGCACATTGTAATATTCTCACACCACTTGCTATTCACCTGGAATACTATAATCATGGTCAGGAAGAGATAAATGGCTGAGACCACTGGAGATAAGTCTGTTCCTTCTGGGCTCAGGACGTCAAAGACGGGCCTCTTATCTCCGTACTGAAACATCCACAGGCCATGACCTAAAGAGAGTTTGAGAGACAAACACTTGACTATATAAAGCAGGTAAAATGGAATCATGGGTATTGTCATTCAAGAGACACTGAAGATGTTAAAGCAATCTAAAAATGTTTAAGGAAACCAAAACAGTTAAACCACTACTTCCTCTCCAACGCTTCCTCAAATCAGATACATTCATCAACTGCTGTAGTATTTTTCTCATGGTAACAGGCATTGCAAAATACAATTCTGTCGTTAATTACTCACCCTCATGTCGTTCCAAACCCCTAAGACTTAAAAAGATCTTCATTTGTGTTCTGAAGATGAACGTGATGAAATCGGAGACCTTTCTGTCCTTCCTTTGACAGCTACGCAACTGACACTTTGATTCTTCAAAAAGTTCATGAAGAGATTGTAAAACTAATCCACATGAATTGAGCGGTTTAGTCCAAATTTTCTGAAGTGACAATCACTTTATATGATGAACAGATTGAATTTAGGCTTTTATTCACATTTAAACATTCATCAACTCACACATAAGATCTGGTAAACGGAAGCTCAAGCAGGTTCGCTTGACGTGCGAGAACCAATGAGGTTCGTTCTCGTGTTACACAGCACGTCTGAGCTTCCACAAGAACTGATGAGGTTCATTCTCGTGTTAGCAGCACGTCTGAACTTTCACAAAAACCGATGAGGTTCATTCTCGTGTTACACAGCACGTTTGAGTTTCCGCAAGAACCAATGTGGTTTATTCTCATACTTCAAGCTTCTGTTTATGTTCGCTGATCAATGTTTAAATGTGAATAAAATCCTAAATTAAATCCATTAATCATATAAAGTGATCAAGGCTCTTCAGAAATTTTGGACTAAACTGCTCAATTCATATGGATTAGTTTTACGATCTCTTCATGAACTTTATGAAGCGTCAAAGTGTCAGTAGCGTAGCTGTCAACGGAGGGACAGGAAAGTAAGATTTTGTTAAGATGAATGAAAGTCTTACGGGTTTGGAGTGTCTACAAATTTTGCTTGCGGTTACAAAAAGGTTTATATATTAAATAACAAGATTGTCCCAAAATAGACATTACCACATGCTTAACTGAATACTTCATCTTGTTTAAAAATGTTTTTGTTTTTATTTGGGACTTGATGGAAGCAAAAGATTATTCATGATAAATGAATCTGGCAGCTTCACATGATGTAACAGTAAGACTCAAAACAGTAACTAACAGTACAGTAATATTATACAGATAGTTGGTGAGGGTTCTGATGGGATGAGCCACCTTTAAAATAGCCGACAAACACACACAACTTCAAAAATCTCAGACATGAAATCATTAATATCTTACAATACTATATTTTCTAGAAAAAACTATTGATGCAAAGTGTTACATACCAATGGCGGAAAAGAGGCACATGACAAGGAGGATAATGACACACCAGAATACGTCTACGTTCATCTGGCGCTCAAGTTTGCTGCGTTTATAACGAGGGCCGTTGTTGTTCAGCATTGCTTTTGTCTCATGACCTGAGAATAGTAAAAAAATAATAATAAATGCTGTAAACATAATATGAGCTGTAGCAGTCAGATGACCTATCATTTAACAATTCTGGCATTTGTATGTACACATGAAATTACAGGAAACAGTAAAATGCACATTTGAACAAAGTTGTTCTTTTAATGGACTTAATAGCAGACATTTACCACAACTTTCATTATTTTTGATTCATTTTAAATGCCATATGCAAAGATTTTGTTGTATTCTTGTCACACATTAAAAAAAATGACACAAAATGAAAAAATTTAAATATTAAAATACCAAAATCCAAGATAAAAATAATAAAAAAAAATTAAAAAAAACCTAATAGATATTAATGATAATCATGACCCATTTCATTATATCTTACCATTTAACACTATTTACACAGATTTCCTTCACAATCAATCATTTTTACTACTAATAAAGTTTCATCAAAACATTTTTTTTTTTTTTTCAGTGAATAACATGACGTGAAGAAAATAAAGAAAATCAATGTAAATATCACTTTTGGACAAAATATTTAAATTGCACATCATTTCCAATAAAACTGCATAATTTGTCGGTTACGCAGTGTGTGGAAATATTCATTTTTTGGGATAGCAATAAAATCAACTTAGTTGGACAAAGGAGAGCTGTTAAACACAACTCATAATTTGAGATGTGGTGGAAATTAGTAGTGGACGTTTCCAGTCCTGGTTTGGATAGAAGGCAGCGTACCTGCATAGATGACGATTCCTACAGCCTCCTCTGTATTGCGGATGGTACAGCCCCTAAGCAGCAGATTGTCTTTGTATAGCCCGTCTCTCCTCCCACTGCGATGGATTCTGTCATACACATCACACAGGCTCATTCGTCACACTTATAATACAACATATCAGTGAGCATTATACATAATCTAGTTCCAATCTGAATTCCTCGGTCCTCATTTGCTAGAATTTTACAACTGGAAGCTAAGAACACTGGCCTTTATAACCATATGTTGTGGATATTGCCATGGGATATCCACATAATTCTGCGTCCCTTGATGTTGACCACATCGATCCATCATCCTTGACAGTCCACAGGGTTTCCCCCAGGATCCCTCTTTCTCAGCACAAAATCAATGATAAAGCCATGACCTCACTAAAATGGCTCTGCACACAGGTAAAGCCCTGAGGCCATCTGGATCCCGCGTTCAGTCAATGCAGCACTTTTTTGTAAAACCCCAAAGCCGCGTCATAGAAGAACTGAGCAAAGTGAAAAGATTCTCAGGATAAATGAGAGGACGAGTGGCGAGCAGGCGAGGATTGAAATCTTAAATCCAACGAGACCTCAGATCCGAAAGCGCGTGATTCCAACACCGGGAAAAGGTTCAAGAGGTCCCAGGGCTAAGCTTGCTGATAAAAATGGCAGCAAATGCAAATGAACTCCCACTGAATGAGCGCTGAATGCTAAACACCTGTGGTGGGAGCTCAATAAACTTTAATGCAAGCACTAATCCCACTGCTAAATTCAGGATTACATCTGTGAACTCTTCATTTTGTCAATTATCTGACAAGGCCTCTGGCAAGTTTTTTTTATCCCCTAGTAGTGCATTAATCTTTGAGCTTTGCCCTGGTTTAAAGGCAGACCTGATATATTAGCTGTCTACATGCCCCATGCTGTCAACCACAGTTCTGGCTTAGTTCGGGGCCATTGGTCTCTTTGTTATCCTGCACCAAGGGGTCAAATTTTGGCTAGTCAAGGGGTAATATTTTGGTCTAGTTAGGCCCTTTCTGATAGATGTCATAACTACTATCATATCATATGCCAGCAAAAAGCTGAAGCATTAAAGATCATTCAAAATGTAATTTATGTATTCTGACACAATAAAATATATTGCAAGCAACATATAAACTGCAAATATTTCATTATATTCTAGCAGATGTTTTACTAGTGCATAATTGTTTGGAGGGCTCGTAAATGCATGCATTTACCCAAAAATGAAAATTACATCATTTACTTACTCTCATGTCATTCTAAACCTGTAAGACTTTCTTTTTCTGCAAAACACACACAAACACACACACATATTCATATAAACAAAAATACACAAAATATATCAAAATTAACTGAAAAACTGTCCATTTAACCCATTGTTCCATAAGTCATTGCCCATTTTTATGAAAAAAAGAAACAGTTTATACATTCTTCAAAATATCTTCTGTGTTCTACAGAAAAAAGAAACAAAGTCATACAGATTTGTAACAACATGGGAGGTGAGTAAATGACAACAATGTTCTTTTTTTCTCTTTTAAAAGTATGAAATGGACTGAAATGTTCTTCACTGTCTGCTGACTTTCACATCACAGCTCAGGGTATCTGCTTATGTACCTATTTTTCTGCTGCACTAGAGTAAATATGCTGCCTTAAAGTGCACCCGGGAAACTCATACATCCGAGTCCATCAAGTATTTGTTACTTCGATGTCACGTGTTCAAGACAACGTTTCAAATCAACACGCCCCTTCCATTGTCACAACTCGTGTATCAGCTAGAATTACGAGTTTTCCACTTGCAAATTCAAATTTGCTTGGCCATTCATGTGCTCAGAACTCATAATTATAATACTTTTGACTCCACGTAAAGGGCACATTAGTTGAATGGAATTTACTATTAAGGTGACTGGCTCAAAATAACTTGGTTGCAGACATGCCTATGCCCTCCAGGTATTAACCTCATTAGATCGCACTGCACATATTCACCAGCTGGGATGATACTGTATCTTAATGCAATAAGCTGTCACTCCAACAAGGAACAGTCCTTGGCGCCCATCGTGCACCATGTTCCCTCTTTTGCTACGGTAAGCCACTTTGTGGTAACTGGACAAAAAAGCTGGCAGCACATCAGAAGCATCTGTTCTCCATCATCCAGGGAAATAAATGTCATAATCCTTCTGGTTCCTGTCAGCTGACTCACTTGGCCCTGCTGTCATTACCATACCATGTGCAGCAGGCTTTCTTCTAAACACAGGAGATACAGTTCTTGTTTTACTACTGCTACATCAGTCTGCCTATGTATAATATATTATGCATGCTAATCCTAAGCCTATGACCTGTATGCTTTAGCCATCATTTAAGACTTTAAGACTGCAAGATAAACAGAGAATAATCTTAATCCACACCTTGAAAGTCTAAACACCAGATTAACAAACTGTTTTAAAAAGTGAAAACACACAAGGAATGCATGGACCATTCTATGAAATGGGTGCATTTTCCAGTTTGATAAAGTTCACAATTTAATTTGGCGTTACAAGCCTTAAGTCATGAAACTATAAGGGGCTTCTCATAATTGAACGATGATATTTCTAAAAATATCTATGTTCAATTATTTACTATGGTAATTGACCAATATCATGGAAACAGGGTTGACATTTTAACCTTACTCAAAATCATAACACAATATAAGATAAATTGATAAACTTATCCTTAAATAACTCACTTCTTGAAAACAATGATTGTATCCTTCAATTTAGTATTTTTTTTTTTATATAGAATAGTATCGAATAGTACATAAAAAAAAAAAGGGAAAAATGTGACTAACAGTGTTAAACGCACAACCTGGGGACACAACTTTAAGCCTTATTAATAACACAATATACAAGTATATATAGAGAGAAAGACTAAAAAAAAACTTTTGTTCTCATCAAAATGTATATATTTACAGATGTAGCAAGACGACGTTAGAAGCATATTGATGAGAGGGCATTGTCATAATGAAAGACAAATAAATAAAAAAAACTTAAAAGTTACCAGATTTAGAAAGGTTGTCTGTATTAACGCTTACTCGCTTAGTAAAATTTGGCATTAACTGTTGTTACAGTCAATAAATACAATATATGATATAAATGAGGGTCACAAATGGCACCAGTTTTGTAGAATGACTCTTAGAATATAATTTTTTGCATGCATCTGATCTAAACGCACCAAAAAACATTCTGGTGGAAACATTTCACATACTTCAACAGCAGCATTATTTATAGCCTCCATTCATACCACACTAACAAATAAAAGACTTCGTGACCCATTCCTACAGTTCTCCAAAAGGGAATGCGGCTGGTAAGAGGAAGAATAATTGGGTAGAATAACAGGGTTGAAAAGTCATCCGAATAATGCTGGAGTAAGAGAAATACACACCATCTATCCATTACAAATATATTAAACTGGATCTATGTGGGTCACAAAATAACCATTCATCTGGTTATTTGAATCTCAAGAGCTAATGGAATTTTAATCACTGCCAGCAAAACAAAACAATGGAAAGATCTGAGTCATCTAAATGGCTTGTGGTCTCAAACTCGGCTCCTGGAGGGCCACTGTCTTACAGAGTTTAGAGCCAATCCTAATTAAACACACCTGAACTAGCTAATCAAGGTCTTCAGGATTACTAGAAACTTCCAGGCAGGTGTTTTGGAACATGTTGGAGCTATACTCTGCGGGACAGTGGCCATCCAGGAGATGAGTTTGAGACCATTGGCTTATGGATAAGAAAATCATTGAATATAATGGAGTACATATTGTTACGGCTAAACTAATTCACAATACACATATGTAACAAAGACCATGCACATGGACATGACGTTTCACTGACATTAAGACTGTTGGGTTAAATCGTTAATGCAATTTTCTTCAAAGGATTAGGTTGGACAATACATTAAGCAATAATGTAAATGCCCTTTAAAAAGCAATAATGCATTTGACTTACATGTATCCACGAAATCTGTTGAGGTCATTGTTGGGCTTCTCACATTCAATAATGCTGTTGTACTTTGATGGGTCAAACTCACAGTCCTGCAAATGAAAAACATATTTGCAAGTTGGGATCTGAACACTAAATCACCAAAATAATAAAAGTTAAGTTAAAGGTTTTATAAATGATCAAAGGATAGTTATCATCTATTCACCCTAGGGATGTACCAATCTGGGGTGCGTTTCCCAAAAGCATCGTAAGCCAACTATGTTCGCAAGTTCCGCCGTTCTCAGCATAGTTCAACGAGTCAGTGTTTCCTGAAACCAACGTTCTAACAAACATTCGCAAACAGCATCGCAAAGTTGTGTAGTTGGAACGACAGCTCTAGACCTGTGGCTAAAAGCATAGTTTCTAGTTTGCATGACATGTGGACTTAATAAATCCTTATCTTGAGCAAAATAAGCAAGCTGACATTCAGTACAACCTGTGTCTTTTATTTAGAATACATACAAATGTCATTTACGTCTTTTAGTTTGTCAAGAGATTTAAAGCACTGTTTTTGAAGAGTGCACATGTGCGAACGTGCTCTACTATATAAGAACGAGCCTATGATTGAATCTGGAAATAAAGCAAATTAACTGAGAAAAATGAGAAATAGTCCTCAGATGTCATGTCTGTAATTTATAGCAAAACATCTAGCGTCATAAACCAACGTGATTGAACGACCACTTCGCGACAATACGGTTTCGGGAAACAGTCGTGACTAGCTAGTTGATTTCTTCAACGATGCATCATAGTCATACTATGGTAGTTAAGCAGCGAGTTACGTCGTTGTTCGGGAAACGCACCCCTGATTATCAGTATACACAGTACTCAGGTGCAGCCGATACTCGAGTCGGTATCTGTACTTTTTGGATCGGTCAGACAGAACCGATAAAAATGCGATACTGTCCAAAAAAAAAAAAAAAAAGACAAAAGCACAATTTGTCCATTATATTACAAGTCTTAGGAAGCCATTACATTGCTTTATTTAAGGAACAGACAATATAGTAATTTCTGGAATTTAAGTTAATGGAAACTCTTGTGTAATGTAAATGTAATTATCCATTTAGCATTCAAACAGCATGTCGCGTTCAGTTACAAAAGTCAGCATGGTAAAGCTCTCTCCAAGATGTTCCAATGTTCCCATTATTGTGCATAATCTGAACAAAGTCCTGGGCTTTTGTTTAAAAAGACTATTTTGCTGGAGTTTATTGGTGATTCTGAATGGTGTGGTACTCGCTGTTGGATGAGAGGACTGGAGTAGAGGACTGAATACAACTCATTCACACAGTAAATGCAATTTAAAACTCAGTAAACTGTTGGACAGATGTAATACTCTTAGTTTCACACACACACACAATATTATTTTTGTTCTCCAACTGTTATGAATTTTTCATTGCGGATTGAGGGTTGCCCGTAAATCCATGTTGCTTTAAGCACATCATCACGCATTCAGGATTTGCATAGGTACATTTGTGCCACTCTGTATTGGAGCCTTTCATACTATGATAGATTTGTGCAATAAAAGATAGCCTAATTAATATATTTATTATCCAATTAATTTGTTCAATCGTATCTATAATGTCTGTAGTCCTATTTAAAATCTATAGCATAGATTCCAAAATAAATGCTTTTTATAGTGCATATATTTATGTAGTACTATCACAAATGTATTGTTTAAAAGATTTTAAGAAGGTTGTCTTCTAAGTTCTAACACAAATAGTAATTTGTAAATGCAGCTTTTAAAAATCAAGATGTGACTTTGCCTTAACAATGGATGTGATTGGATAACTGAACTAACCAGCAGACCAATTTCATTGCACAGCATCTCAAACCTTGGTTTAATCATTCTGAAATGTCTGAGCCAAAATCTGTCCTCACAATGTTTTGGTATAACGACCTCCCAGAACTCTCTCACATGATTGCGTTCCCAAACACCAGGCATCTGAACGCAAGATAACATGACAGAGTTTATAGCATTTCCTAAATTTATGATGTGCCACAGCGGCTTTCCCAATTGAAGCAACTTCCATTTTTATAAGATATTTTGCTGACATATGAAACACTGCTTTAATCGCAAATGTTTTACATGATATTCAAATTTTGCGCATAAAAGCACAACTGGATGGAAACAGCTATTGACTAGATTTTGACAGGTTACATTAATATATATGTGTGTGTGTGTGTGTGTGTGTGTGTGTGTGTGTGTGTGTGTGTGTGTGTGTGTGTGTGTGTGTGTGTGTGAGTGAGGTATCGGACATAAAAAAAAGGTGGTATCGAGCCATACCTAATTCCTCTTCGTGTTGCAAAATTTCAGTCTGCTCCTCACATAAATCTTAAGATTTTAGAAGACTTATAATATATAGGGCACAGGCTTTATTGACTACTTTTAAGATACTTTTTGTCCCTTTTGTTTCATCAAACAATAGCAGCATGAACATTTTTGTTAGATTAAGGTCATTTTCTGGGGTGAACTAGGTTTTGATACACGGTTTTCTTTTACCAAACTGTTTTCAGATCTCTCTTATTGACATCTTAGAACGTAACACATACAGGCTGAGCAGTGCCAAGGTAAATTAATATTTGACTTTGGTGTGAATTGACTAAAGTTATCTCAGTGGGCAAACGCAGACCAGCTGAAAACACACAGCATCACATTAACTGTTCTTGACACCAGGATGCTTCTATTCAGTTCTTTACTCAACTTTCACAGCAAACACTCCACAGTCCTTAACACTCACCAGGTCGATAAAGCTGCGCACCACCTGCCTCTGTTTGAGGTTGGTTTCGCCGTCCAGTGTGGCCGTCTCGATGTGACAGAGGCGGTCCGGGTCGCTGCTGCTGAGCAGAAGAACGTCCGCCGGCAGAATCTCGTTGCAGCGCAGACGAATGAAGTCTCCGACCCGTATCTCCTTCCAGTATTTCTCCACATAACGTTTCTCACTCCTACAAAGGGCACAAGAAAACGTATCTGTAAATGTAATTTACCCATATTGATGTAGCCAAGCAAAGAGGCTTTGTTATCTCACAGACACCAATGTTTTCCATACGCATACATGCCTTTCAATATTAATACTCAAATCACAAAATGTAATCCTCAAGTTAAGTTGAGATTGACCTTACCATTTCTGTTTGGGGTCAGAGACTCTAATGTTAATTACGATTAACATTAGAATTACTCTAAATATTATTATTACAATGTAAATCTTACCTAGCAAGTATATTGTACAGTCTGACAAGCATAGTATCTCACTATGCTAATGGTGTATCTAATGTTTGCAAACAAATAAACAGTGCACCAGACATTAGTTGCAATGAAGTCTTTGGATCTGCCGGGTGATTGGGGGTGAATAATTCCAATTCTAATCACATGGAGCCACGTAAGGTACACACTAAAGTTTAAGGTTAGGGGTTTTGAATAGCCTTAGCAAGCATGACTAATACTAATATTACTAGTATACATATTAGTATTACTAATATGAAGGTAGAATTTTCCTAGTTCCTGCGGTGTGAACACGCCGACATCCGGGTACTTTAGCCAATAGTTCTAGGAACTGTGAAAAGGTTCCTCCGGTCGGAAAGCGGCTTTTGTCTCCCATCAGAGACCTGTGCTCTTACAAATAACCATTTAGAAACTCTAAAGACAAGGTGTTCAATTTTCACAATTTGCTGTACCATAAACTTATTTGACATTTGCCTCTGATGCTTCTGCATTAACAGAGAGAGAACATATCCATAAGCACTGAAAGTGGAAAAACAACCAGACCAAACAAACTCCACACGGAACTGAACAATAAACAAACCACATCTGTGTCGTGTTCAAAACTGGGAGAGTAGTGTTCATCATGGTGAAGGCCTAACATGATGGACAACATGACGCCTATTTCAGGAGGACAAAAATAATATTACAGGGCTTTGGCAAACATGGCTACAGGCAGGGACTCTGGCTCTCTGAGAGCTGCTGCTAAACAAAACTTCCTTCTGTTTCTTTTCCCGCCCTTCCACACATAAGAGTGGTCTTTTACTGCCACACAGAACCGTAGTGTGACCTCTTACACAAATTCAGCTTGTATAGTTGTGTACAAAGTAGAGGAAGAACTAATTCTCCATGGTTTAAGAGGGAAGGAAGAGGAGTCACCTGTTGGCAAAAAAGGAAAGGTGGCCACCGGGAAGGTTTCTTCAAGTCTCTTGACAGATAATATCTTTTGTCACATAAACGACTACATTAAAAAACCCTCACATTTTCACCTGTTATTTTGGCAATGCAGTTTGGAGGCACATAGATTCATGGGCAAAAAAAGAAAAAAAAGGACCAAGGCACCAAGCCCAAAATGGCTAAACACTAAGCTTTCACCACAATTTATTGGTCAGGAAATTAGAAAAACTTAAGCAAATGTAGTACTTAAAATTGCTTTCTCAGAAAAACATCAAGGACAGAATGAAGTTTTTGGCAGAATATGGAAGTTGTGCGTGGAGTGATGAATCACAATGAAACACGAGTTGCATGGTGATGCTGCAGAGCGGTGTCTTCGAAAACCTGGTGGGAAATAAAATAAATGCTTCTCTACCACAGTGAAGCATGGAGGAAGAGGTGTCATTGTGTGGGAAGCCTTTTTAGCTGCTGGTACTGGTGAGCTACTTCACTGTAAAAAAAACCAAAAAACAAAAAAAACATTGGAGTGCAGGAGAATATTGCAGGATGGCTTTCTTCCCACAAATGAAAAGTTGTAATCTATAGAGGAATGATCAGATGTTATTTTTCAACTATGCTTCTGCCTAAATTGCAAAGACAACCAAGAATTGGCTTGAGAACAAGTCCATCAGGCTCATGTTTTGGCCTGGTCAGAGTCCAGATTTGAACCCTATAGTGAATATTTGGTCTCATATTAAAGTCAAACAAACTGGGAGACATTTTTCAACTACTCATGAACTCTTTGAAGCCATCAACATTGAGTGGAACAACACTAACTCTTCCTTCCTGTAACAAGCTGTCTGCATCTGTATTTGTGAAATTCTTAATAATTTCCTGACCAGTGATTTGTGATTAAAATGGATAAGCAATTTGCCAACACATAAACACATAACGTTTGCCAACTTTTGGCTTGGCCCGCCATATTTTTTTTGCCCAGGAGTGTAAATTACACACTTTACCTTCAAATCAACTCTGAACCTATGTTTAACTCTATTACTGATTACAGGCACATGACTTTGAGGGTCAGCAGTGCCAGACAGTGTCCAGTTGTAAGTAGATAATGTCATTGAAAGGAAGCAGAGACAGATTAGGGTGGTCATGAGGATGTTACACTGAAAAAGCAATTCACAATCTAGCTTATTTTATAAATAATTCTGGTCACTGTAAATGCTTAAAACTAAGAATTTGGGGGATAAGCTTTTGAACATCCTGGGAGATTGATACATGAATGAACAAAAATATCAGCCAGAGAGAGTAAGAAAGAGAAAGTTTTGTTTACTGAGAGGAAATGTGATAAGTGAAAGGATGACCATGAGCACACAATTCACTAATTCAGTTTCAGAGTAGATCTTAAATTAAGTCAAAGCTACAGGTATTAAAGAATTTTTAATTATTTTATATCACTTCATGAAACATTTTGTCATTTTATCAATGTAATTGCATCTGCACTAGTTTCTTGCCCTTTACATGCGTAGTGACACCTGTGAAACGGCTGCTTTTTTGTCCATCGGGAATTGATTGGATCGGAGGATTGCTGTGATTTGCTACTGGTCTGATCCCATGTGACTGACAGGTTGTCCCGCCCTCATGCCAGTAAACATGTCATCAAAGTGAACTATCCACGATACATATTGTTGCATTTCTGTATTGCGATATATTGTGACACGATATATTGTTAAACCCCTATTAATTACACTCTCAGAAAAAAAGGTACAAAAGCCGTCACTGTGGCGGTACCTTTTCAAAAGGTACACCTTTGTACCTAAAGAGTGCATATAAGTCCCTCAAAGGTACATATTGGTAGCAAACGTGTACATATTAGTACCTAAACAGTACATATTATTAGAACCCTTTTGAAGGGTACTGTCCCAGTGACAGCTTTTGTACCTTTTTTTCTGAGAGTGTACAGATATAACTTATGTTGTCATCTTGCTTTTATCCATTATTAGCACAAGCCTGTTGTAGCAGACCATGTCTGGATGATGGCCAAAACCTTACTGATAAGTTTATTGTACGTCACACAAAAGATGAAGCGTCCGTTTTTACTCCAGAAAATCACTGTAAGAGCTGAAGAAAACACAGTACAAGTGCACATTAAAATCTAATCCGTAAACTCCCTCTCTCTCCCTTGCGTTATCATAAACATACACAGCGAATTACACAAAAACACTCATTACAACTAACAGTAAACAAATATACTTTTCGAGAGGTGCTTAATAATGGTAAACTAGCCTATATCCGTAAAACAACTCTGATGAACTGAAAGTGTGTGCTCTTCCTTTCATTACTGCCGTGACCAGTATCGGGGCGTTCAGGGCGGGTCTATGCTAATTTCGCAGAGTCCGTCAGCAGTCGTGGGCGGGGCCTGTACACAGTGACGTCACATTGCCCAGAACGGCTTGTTCTGAGAAACTGCTTATGATTATGGGGATAAAAAAAAAAGAGAAGTTGGTGGATTGGTATCATTATAGGGTGGTTGTGTACACAGACTGCCAACACACATTTATGTTCACTATGTAAAAGTAAATTTTGCATAATAGGTGCCCTTGAATTAATAATAAAATGCAAGTTATGTTTGCTTTTTATGCTCGCTTTTAAATCTCTAATTCAGCACGTGCAATCAAAGAATTAGCGGCAACAACAACAACTCTTATTTTTTAACAGTTTGAATTATAACAGTTATTTATATTTATTACAAATTAAGTTATTACAAATATTTTTGTGGAGACCTTGATCATTTTTCAGTGTTTTTTTTTTTTTGATGAATAGAAAGTTAAAAAAGAACAGCATTTATTTGAAAACATACTGACTACAAACTTTTGAACAGTAGTGCATACATAAAATTAGTATTTACACTTGTCTATGTCCCCAATGGCTCACAA
The DNA here is from genome assembly GCF_951802725.1 of Rutilus rutilus. Taxonomy (NCBI): domain Eukaryota; kingdom Metazoa; phylum Chordata; class Actinopteri; order Cypriniformes; family Leuciscidae; genus Rutilus; species Rutilus rutilus. The sequence goes on along the minus strand of NC_140217.1, from coordinate 30,122,787 downwards.
GGAGGGAAAATGTGCGCTTTCAATCATATTCAACATATTAAAATATAAACACTATAAATGTAAATATAGCCATGTAACAATTATCAACAGTAAATCATTAACAGTCACTTACACTGTAAACTGGTATTAAATTAACAGAGCAGACCTTTACTAAAACTAAAACTCTTTCTATAAAGGTCTATGATCCATATGTCTTTAATACCATTATGTATTAATAATCAGTCAATACTAATAGTATTAGTCCATAAACAGTGATTGAGATTTAGCTCTGCTACAATGTAGCAGAAGCTTTCCCCAGATGGAGACACAATGTATGTGCAGACAGGGTGTGTTTCCTTTAAAAGCAATTTTTTTTGGCATTCTCTCACTCAAAGATAATCACCGAGTGTTCTAAATTTAAGTGTTGGGTATGTTGAGTGGGGTGCAGTCATGTGTCACTAACAACAAACCCCCATGAGGAATCAGTGATTGTTTTTATTTCACCTCTGGAGGTCGAAGTCATACTCTAGATTCTTTAAAGTGAGAAAAAAAGAAAAGAAAAAGAAATCAGCTATTATCTGTGGTCATTTTTGCAAATATCCAATAGTTCCAATCGCTGTTATGAGCAATAACAAACATTGCATTATTTGAAGAGCAGCACATTATCACGACGAAGAATATATAAAATCATGAACCAGTTAATTTAGGAAGAAATGTGCAAAGAAATGCAGTTGGGAACGGGGACGTGTGGATATTCAAGCACAGACCTACATAGAAAAGACCACTGGAACTGAACTTTCTTTAAGGTCATTTCCTCCAGCGACGCACATGTGGAAATGGTCCACCAACAAGACTTCCGAGAAAAAACAAGCAGCTCAGCAGAATAAAGGCTTATGGGTGTATCTAGTCAACAGAAACAAAGGTTGTTCTCTGAAAAGCAGATTGGCTCTTTCTCTACACAATTCCTACAAATCCAAATGGTCCCACATAAAAGCCAATAACGCATCACTGTTAAAGCTGCCAAAGATACAGTATAAAAGAAAGAAAAGAACTGAAACGACCACCCAAAGCAAGCCTTCTAACCACAGACAGAAACTAGTGTGCACGGAAAAACTGAGTGGGACAGAAGTGTAATGGGAGCAGAATGTTATTTCTCAATTTTGGTGAACGATAATTACTCAAAACATAAGCATGTCAAACTGTAGCAAGACCAAACTGATCAAAGTCTTTGTTTATGAAAATTGTATGAAAGATTCATCAACATAAGATACAACCTTTGAAACCCTGAGCTTTTGAATATGCAAAATTAAACGAACAGCTACCACACACACAGTTTAGAATGAATGTAATAAACTTTCATTTATATGCAATTTAATGTCCTAAACAAGTTTAAATAAGCTTTTTATTTACTGTACTACATTAAAAGAACCCAAACAAACACCATCTTCAGTTGTAAAAACACAATTAACTCTCGCAAATACTGAAAATGGCATTTGTGTGAAAACCAAAACGTCTTGTTTCATTTTTATCTAATCCAGTGATTTTTAAATAAAGAGTTTGTTTGAACATTTCATAACCTGGATGTTTTAGAAAGTCATGAATCTACATTGACAATATCCTAAACAGTTATGCTCACCAAGGCTGAATTCATTTGATCAACAAATACGGTAAAAACAGTAATATTATTACAATTTCAAACAAATGTTTTTTATTTTAATATATTTTAAAATTGTATTAATTTCTGTGATGGCAAAGTTGAATTTTCAGCAGCCATTACCCAAGTCTTCAGAGTCACAAGATCTTTCAGAAATCATTAGAATTTGGTGGCCAGGAAATATTTCTTATTATTATCATCAAGGTTGAAATTGCTTAATATTTTTGTGAAAACTGTGATACATTTTTGTTTACAGAAAGTTAAAAGAACAACATTTATTTGAAATAGAAATATTTGCAACATGTCTTGGTCACTTTTGACGAATTCAATGCGTTCTTGCTGAATAAAACAAACATAATGTGTGTAAACATTCACAAATTAAGACAAATAGTAAATAATTAGGACAAGTAATCACTTAATAAAGCCTGCTTTATTACAACATTAATGGATTACCATGAAAAAATATTAATAAAATTGACTAGAGTCAAGGCCTCTGTTGAGGGCTACCATGATATAGATATCCATTTTAGAACTGTACCAGTGATTTACAATGATCTGAGGTGAACCTGAACCGTTTGAAATAGCGTGAACTATCTCACCCTGCAAAAGCTCAAAATTCCTTGAATTCCTGCCTCCTGTCCTCTCTCAACTCTCGAAGAAAAGAAGTGTTGATATCAAAATCCCCCAGGACACCTTGTCACACTGTAAACAGATTTTCATAAGAACTGTGCGATATTTTTGTTGTAAGCATTTGAAAAGAGCAGCAAGAAACACAATAGAAAAAGTCTTTTGATCTCGCCGCTGCTCACGGAACACAGGAAAGGAGGGGACACGCTCGCTTTCTAGACATTTCTATTGTTTTTCTGATCCCGCTGTCTCTCATGAAAAATTACTTGCATTATTTTACGAGTTACACTTGATACCGCTCTCAAACACAAACAATAGGCCATGTGAAACTGTCGGAGAGGCGGGCTATGAAGGTTTTAGCAATTTTCCTGAATAATAAAAAAGAAAAACCACACTGACTCGAGATGCTCCTATCGCAGTGCTCACAAACGGACTTTGCTGCTATAATACAATCGTTTTTATCTTGCATAACCCTGTCGTCCAACATGAGCATCTGCCTTGAGTGCTGACATCTCAGAGCCCCTGCAGTGTTAACAAATCTTTGATATGTCTCCAAGTTGTGTTTACCCTGAAGCTAAACAGGAACTCAATTTGTGTAGGTTTCCCCAAAAATAGTCCTCTCTGTTTGAACAGGATGACCCTGCAAATAAAACGCGTACCTTCATGCGCACAGTCGATCAGCAAAAAAAAATAAAAAAATGTTATGGCTTGGCAGAACCTTCAATTTATATTTAAGATGGTGAAAAAATATGAACATAAACTGAACAAAACAGAAGAGCAACTCATAACAAGAAGCCACAGACAGAGCCTGCATCCTCTGCACCTCATAAATATGTCTACGGTCAGGGTCCCACACACACACACAATGTGAGATATTGATTGTACTATTATTCAATACATAAATAGGCCTACATATCCTACCATGTACAGAAGGCTTTTTGCGATCCTACAGTCTTACAAAAATAAGGGTTAGAAAAGTTTTTTTTTTTTTTTTGCAGTGATGTCACAGAAGAACCATTTTCGGAACCATTTTTTCAGTTTAAAAATCTAAAGAACCCTTTTCCATTATAAAGAATCTTTTGTACAATGGAAAGGTTCCATGGATGTTAATGCTTCTTCAAGGAACCGTCATTTAAAATAAAGAGCCTTTATTTTTAAGAGGGTAGAGGGATTCATTCAGTCCAACTAATTAAACAGCCTTCTGTGTTTCTCAGTCTACCTTAAAATGGCAAGGCCCTCAGAGGCGAGTCTAAACCTTGAGCCTACACGTAAAATAAATAAATAAATAAATAATTGCCACCAGAGAACAAATTCAATGACACTCTGCCTTCTTAATCAACAGACACTTTCAAGAAATGGCACCAAAATATTTTATAATAGGGAAGTCCTGATCAAGTTTTTTGTGCCTCCGATCCGATCAGAGACTCTAAATATTGAGTATCTGCCCATATATGTGACGCAAGCCATGTACATGTTATCCTGGAAGAAAACTTGCTTCCTTCCACTCTGACAATGTTCCCCAACTCGAAGGATTGTTTATCCCCACAGGACAATATTCCATGCAACACAGCCAGGCAGGCCAATAAAGGTGTGGATGGAGGACCACAAGATCAAGACCCTGTCAAGGCCAGCCCAAACTTCAGACCTGAACCCCATTGAAAACCTCTGGAACGGGATTGAGAGGAAGGACACAAGGTCACAAGCCATCAAACAAAGCAGAGCTTCTTGAATTTTTGCACCAGGAATTGCATACATTCACCCAACAGCAATGTGACTGGTTGGTAGAGAGCACGCCAAGACACATGAAAGCTGTGATTGGAAATAAGGGTTATTCCACCAAATATTGATTGCTGAACTCTTCTGAAGTTAAAATATTAGTAGCCTATTGTGTTGTTTTCCTTGCATTATTCAAGGTCTGAAAACACTGCATGTTGTATGACAGAGTTTTTACTTAAATTTGGAAGAAATGTTGTAAGTAGTTTATAGAATAAAACAAAAAGTTAATTTTACTCAAACACATACATATGAATAGTAAATAGAGAAACTGCTAGTTTTGCAGTGGTCTCTTAACTTTTTGTAACAATGGTCCACACTGTAAACAGACTGTGTGGGCACAATTATGAATTTGGGACTACTGATATAAACTTCTTGTACATTATGTACAATAAGCAGAATAACTGAAAAAAAAAAAGTGGACATAAGGTTAAAAAGCATGAAGCATGATGTCTGTCAGTCAAGTCCAAATCAAGACACAACCCATACCGAAGTATTATGCCAACGATGTCGTAGATAGTCTGACGGCAGATAGAAATGAACAGTAAATAAAATTACTTTCAAGTGATGAGAATGATAGAATGATTTGATCGATCACGTGACACTGGAGACTGGAGTAATGATGCTGAAAATTCAGTTTTAAAATCACAGGAATAAAGTACATTTTAAAATACTGTATTTTAAAAGTTTTGAATAAATGACTTCTATAACTTCTCAACTGTTTTGAAGTTTGTGTGCAGGCAAACACGTAATCCATGGATGAGGCAAGATGCAATGGATGATGAAAGAGAAGAAAATCTACAATATCCATGCACTATCCTTTAAAATTCTATCCACTTTTACATCATCGTGCAATAACACAATACAAAATAGAAAAAAGTTGGCTAATTACACAGTGCTGCAGTCAGTGTTCAACAACAAACTGTGTTTTATGCACAGAAAGTATATAAAGCCTCTCCTTAAACATTAAGCTATTAAATCACTTTGTTATTTCAATAACATCAGGCAACATGACACTTTCAACAGATGTCTGTAGTTATACTGTACTGCTGGGGTGCCATGCACACGTGGAAAACATTTTTCAGATACAAAAACATCCTGTGAAACCCAATGGAATTGCTAGAGAGAAGAGCTAAGAAAAATGCACGGTCCCATCGAACAAATCACACTTGCATTCTTCAAAACATTGTACTCATTAACACTAAATGGAAATGTGTCCTTTACAGTCCAACCGGTGGCTAGCAATTCAAATGTGAGATTCCATGACAAACTTTGCAATCACATTAAAGGTCAAATCAGGTTCATCTGGGATGACATCATACCGCAGATTTGATCCGTTTCAATTCAGTGTTGTTTTGTTAGCAATGGGAACAGTTTTCAAAATAGAGTCATTTGCTTGAGAAAATTCAATCAAACCCAGCCTTGAGAGCAACACTGGCACAGCACAAGCCCAGATTGTGGAGTTTGAGAAACACTGTGGCTTTTCACAGAGTTGATACATGGCCTTAACATGGCCGACAGAGCCACTTTTCATCAAGAAATACAGTCTGACTCTCTGACTCTGAGAAATAAACAAGTGGAAGCCTTCAAAAGTGCAGATGAGAGACAGGAAGATCTCCAAACCAGGCAGATTTTTCACCAGCAATCCAACGTCCTTCATTTCTGTACAAAGTGAAATTTCTTGACAAGTCTTATCTGCTAAAGGACCTGTAGCTTCAAGTGGATGGAGGTTTATATTTTGTTCCAGCAAGTTCACACTGTAAGTACATTGTGTTAATAACCAAGGACAAAACTGACGTTAAACAGCATGCAAAAGAGTGCCTAACTTGATTATCTGACACACTTTCACAACTAGGGGTAATGTGTTTGCCACATAACGTCAAGAATGAGAAAGGAGCTGAATGCCATTCACTCCCGTTTGAAGAGCTTTTCATTTCACTTAATGAAATGAATGAGCAGTGTTATTTTAGTGTCATTAGGCTATACTATTATAGGTCTTATTAATATTTTGAATTAGTTTATTTTTTTATTTTCATTTAAATTTGAAAAAAGTTGTGTGCTTGTCATTTTATTAGCTTTTTTTTAATATGTATAGCCTAGTTTTTATCCATTTTTATTTCAGTTTTAGCTATTGTAGTACAAAAATCTGCCTTGGCAACTAGATGAATAAGTATTTTTTAGCATACATTTTTGTTACAAAAAATGGGGTTTAAGTTCTAGTTAATTGCAATAACCCTGCACTCAACAACATCCAGAGAATAAAGGCATTATCTAAGGTGATCAGCTACAACTGCATAATACTAATCACCCTATACTAGATGCACTTTACGAATATTTTAGAGACAAACAGAAATTAATAGTTATTAAACTCATTGAAATTCAGTGTCAATATACAAGAGCAACGCTGAGGCCTGAAATGCACAATATTATCCACCACTGTGACAGCACTCATTTACCCACAGTGAGATCAAATCAAAGTTCCTTCTTTGCCTACATCAGTACAACAGTATGTCCTTATGGGTGTCATGTGGTACCAGAAATGTACCAGAAATATTAAATAAAGGCAGCAAACTAACACCACCACCCAAGCTTCCCAACATGAGTCTCAAAAAGCTAGTGAGTTGCCCGTCATCATTTGAGACTTTTCATACTGCATTTAAAGTTTGCCCAAAAATGAAAATTGTGTCACTATTTACTCACCCTCAAGTCGTTTCAAACCTGTAAGACTTTCATTCATCTTCGGAACACAAATAAAGATTTTTGGATGAAATCTGAGAGCTTTCTGTACTCTCCATTGACAGCTACCCAACTAGATGCTTCAAAACTTTCTGAAGTGTCAACGAAGTAGTTGGGTAGCTGTCAACAGAGGGACAGGAAGGTCTCCAATTTCGTTAAAAAGACCTTCATTTGTGTTCCGAAGATGAAAGAAAATCTTACAGGTTTGAAATGACATAAGGGAGAGTAATTAATGACAGAATTTTCATTTTTGGGTGACCTATCCATTTAACCCTGGGTTATAGTCATGTTTAACCCTATGTAAAACGTTTCAGTTTTACTTGTACTTGAGGATGAGGATCACTTTTTAACCTTGGGTTATGAAACCCTGTTCCAAGGGTTGTGGGGCCAAATGTATGTGTGACAGTCAGCAGGTAAAATGAAATGATAAAAAGTAGCCTAACTGTTTTTGTTTTGTTTTTTGGTAACAGACAACCGATTTTAAAACTGTTTTAGGCTGACATCAATGAGGCAAGCATTGAATCAAAGTTGTGATAGTATTTTCGGATATCCGAGTGAAACATCTTCTGGAACCAGAATTTTTTTTTTATTGTGGGACTTTAAAGAATATAGGGCACATCTTTTTTCTTTTCTGAAATGATGTGCACGGATAAATTATTTATAATAAATAAAAATAATAATGGTCAATTGCGATTTCATGGTGACTTTATTCATTCCCTTTTGTAGAGAACGGTTGCATGCGTTGCGTTTAAGGTATGTGGAAAACGTTAAAATGTCAAACGTGTTTGAGTTTTAAAGGTAACGTTATATTTCAAAAGATTACGACAACCAGAGGACATTTATATGGCAACAACTGGATAGCATGTAATAGACAGGTGGTTGCGTGCTGTATTTGTTCAATCAGTGTTACTAACCTCAAATAACGCTAACACAGCGTTTCCGAATGTACTGTGTGATATCTCAGCAGCACCTCAATAACAACCCAGGATAAAGTATGGACAGTGTGAAACATGGAACAAGGTAACCCAGGATTACATTGACCCAGGGTTAAAACTTTCAATTGTAACAAACAAACAAACAAACAAACAAACAACAGGTGCGCGTCCAAAATGCAGATATGATCCACATCCTGAGACTCCTCGGTCAACAGGTAGGCAGGCCCACAGGTCCAGAAGCAAGGCAAAAATCATAACAGTTGTGTATTGTCGACTAGTAAAACTAAACAAATACACACAGCTTTATGGCAGTTTGTATTGGGTCAGTTTTCAAGCACGTGCTTACCTGCAGTAAACGAGACAGTCCATATGATTTATTTCTTTATCTGAGCGGTGTCGCCTGTAATCCTCCCATAAATCCTTGATAGCGGTAACGGACAAAATAAAAACCACAGGGGCAAGAGCCAACTCTGGTTGAAAAGCATTGACCACAGGCACAAAATTCAGCAAGGCTATGAAAACAAAATACACGTTGGCAAACCGGTGGAATTGCTCGAAGAGGTTCTTCGGTAGGAAAGAAAGCAGAGTGTATTTTGTGGTTTTGATCTTATTGTTTGCATAGTGTCTGTTGGGGTTATCCCCTCCTTTGGTATGGTCATACAAAATGTTGGCGTGTACAATCCTCGTTTTACTCTCCTTTTTGCTTTTCCTCCTTTTATGCTTTTTCACTTTGGTACTTTTCGTGTCTCCAGACTCTCCAGTCTCTCGCGCCATACTTCGCCCAAAACTTTTGTCTCTTTTCCTTGAACAAATAAAAGATGGTTTCTATGTAATCATGCTGATCCTCCTTGATGATGTAGGACAGTATGAAATGCTCTTCACTTTGTTTTATCGTCCTCAGCCATCGCGTCAATTCTCTCCCTTTCTCTCGTTAATACTGAAAAGTTTTACAGCGGCATCTTTTTTTTCCCTCAGTAGATGAAGATGCTTTAAGGCAGGGCCGAGTGATTATACGTACGCGCTGTTACACATTTTAGTAACATAAATCATTAGGATAAACCTACAGATCAGTATTGCTACTTAAAGTCCATCCATATGATTGTAGATGCGGCGTTTTACGCAGACCGTGTTGAAAAAACAAGCCAATCACTGGAGGTACAAAAGAACGTCAACGCTGACGCAAACGTAGCCCCGCCCACTTACAAATGAAACATCTTAACTGGAAGTGCCACGCGTTACCATTGAGAAAAAGCGATTCCAATGGAAGACGTTAGCATAAATACAGTTTTTGCTTAGAATACACCGAAACACGGCGGTTGCATCTGATCTGTAGTAGTAGTTAAAAAATGCATACTTGAAAAAAGCATAGTTGGCAAAAAAAGAAAAAATTCTGTCAGAATGACCTCAGTCACTCTTCACTTTCAAGATCTTAAAACATTCCCAACAACTTGAAACCGAGAGTACGTAAAACTACTATTGACAATAGAGAGCTGTGGAACCTTACATATATATGGCATTCTGTTGGCAAAAAAATATGTTGACTGTGTGTTTATGTCTACAGTTATTGCCTTTGTTTAATTTGTGTCATCCTCCTTGTCGTCTGTTTTTTTTTTTCAATAGTGAGTTTCTCACCATCTTCCTCCATATTCCTTCCAGAATATTATGTCAAAGCACAAAGAAGGAAACTTCAGGACTATAGAGTCATAAAGATAAAAAGTAGGCTATCTAAAAGTTTTTGACAAAACATGGTTGAAAACAACATCATATTTTTACCTGGATATCTAAACGTACAAAATATAAAATTGAGCTGAACGCACGATAGGGAAGACAACACAAACAGACGACAGGGAGGACAACACAAATAAAACAACAGCAATAACAGTAGACCGACAAATGTATGTGCAAAGCAGTCAAGACTTTTTTTTTGGCACAGACGGAACCGAATAGTTTTTAGAAAAAACCTTCCACAAATGACAGAACAAGGCGAAGCATTACGATATAAACAAAGAACATACACATCACCATATAATAATTTATCTGGGTAAATGTACAAATAGTTACTTTTTGGCACAAAGTGAACCTCACGAACCACACTTAATGATTTAAAGTGTGTTCTGTTTGTGTGACTGTATGTACTTATGTAGTTACTCTTGTGCTTTTGTTATTTTATAGATAACAAACGTAATTGTTCAAATTAAGAAATTAAGTAATTATATTAATTATTAACAAATTGGCAACGGTTGTTGTGGGTTGAAAAAAATGTACTTCAAGAAGTAAAAATGGGGGATTTATATAATGTTTACTATTGGACATTATTTAGTATGTAGTAGAGTAGGTTTTATGATGGTTGCCTCCCCACAGGACTATTAAACAGACCACACCAAAAATGTGGATATTTCAGTGCAATTAAAAATAGCACATGAACGTTTCATGACATTGTGGTCACGCCAAATCTACGCCCTTGTTTGGTGGAGATTCCTTTAGTCAAGAAACTATTAATGATTTGTGATGTTTATATTATCTCCACAAACAAGTTAATCAGCTTCTCTGTGACTCAGGGCCCTGTAATGAGACGAAAGCAAACGTGCCGCCTAGTGCAGTTTAATAAACTCTTTGATATGTCTCTTCCTTGTTATCTTCTGATTGAATAAAACCATCTGTCTTAAGAATACAGAAAAACAACTTTGCAGTAACTCTGTATGTTAACTTGAGGACTGAAATGAAAACATATTTGTTGTCCATTGCATAACAGACAGTAATCTGAGGATTATTATAGCTGTTTCAAGTTAGTATATACAGTTGCCATTGTTGCAGTTGTGTAAACAGATATGAAGTTGGCATAGTTTGATTACAGAAATAGGTGGGTTAATGTCATAGATATATGTATAGGTAAATTTCACTTTCGACCACTCAAGACACGTTGACGCGTCCGCCATCTTGGAACAGTCAACATTGTGCAGCGAGAGTGTATTGGTTTGTGCTTTATATCAACTCAATATTACAGGCTTTTAAACTATAGGAACATTTTAATGTTGTGTTAGCTAATGCCTTCGTCTTGACGTATTGTGTTAGTTTATCAAACTTACATGCTGAAGTCTATTGCAGATTTAGATATTCATACAGTACATGCATATAACTAAGGTTGCAGTTGCACAGCCAACTTGCTCTTGAGTGATGATGGACCGGCTTTGGCCATTCCAATATGGCAGACAGTTTTTGCATAGCAGCCCATAGAAACAGATGCATAGATGCACCCATACATAGACGCTAATGTGGCATCTATGTATGGGTTAATGGTTCAAGATTTGCACCATGAACGGAAAGAACTGGTTTGAATTCCATTCAGGATAGGCTATTTCTTCTCTTTTTTTTTTCTATTATACCCTTGAACAGAGAAGGAAACAAAGCTAGTTGTCTCTGTGCTCTGACATCTGTATGCGGCATATACCAGCTGTTGAATTTCTAGTTATCTGTAAAATCTAAGCGATAAATCATGACAATGAGGTAAGATCTAGTTTTAAATAGATAAAACAGTTGCTATCGCTATTGATCAAATGGAAAAACACATTTTGACATCAGCAGAGACAAATACATTAGTAACTGTGTGTTGCTTTGTTCTTTTATGAAAATGCTGAGCATAGGTCACTACTTTTTTCATCATTATGCTTCATTCAGAATAGTCATGTGAAATTAGCTTTGTATAGAGATTCTTTAGTCTATGTGAAATGGCTTATTTCTTCATCACTACACAGTCAATTTTGTCACAGTTTTTTGAAAAGCTTGTTCAGAAGAAAAGGAAATCAGATCAGTTCCTATAAGTCTTTCCCCAGGCTTTTGGGGACTGAGACCACATGGCTTTTTTCATTTTCATTTTCATTTTTTTCATCATTGCTGTGGCTTTCTGGCAGTCAGCTCGAATGACTGGAAACTCGCCCTGTCTCGCTACTGTTTTTCAGTTCTGCGTTGGGTCTGTAGCAGCATGCTGCAGTGTCTCAGGACCGGCACTCTTTGACCATCCATCACTGGGAAATTGAATTGTTCCCCAATGCCAAGATGCCACCGAGTCAATCAGCCATTATTTTTTCCCAAACCCAACAGCTGGACACTAGTACTGCAAATCAAGGGTGACAGTAGGTTGGATAGGGCCCTGATTGATCTCCCTCTGCCCCGTGCGCTCAGGGCTAAATGACCCAGCACTTGCAAATCTGCTGAGATCTGGAGCTTTGGATAGATGCACCCTCCACTTCCAATAAACCTGGAGAGGCTTTAAAACCTGATTCAGCATTTGCCACTGTTTTGCTGCTCTACATCATTGTGCTTAGCAAGTGGATTTATTATTGTCATTTAACAGATCGAATGAATCTTGAATTAGAACATTTAGCCGTTGATGTTGTTATGGGGTTGTGTCTGAAAAAGCTGCCCTCTTGTGGTACAGCTGTTGTAATTTTTTACAGTCTATATTATACTTACGTGCTGATAACTTGTGGTGTCATCAATGGAAAATATTTGTAACACTTATCATTGATTTCTTCGTTTTACACATCACCCATGTAAACAAATTATAACATAATTTATCAACCGTATGAGCACAAGGTAATTAAAGTGATTCATTTGAGTCATCTAATCGCAGCGGAGTAATGCAATCATGCATCTCCATAACAGTGATGATTGATGTTAAGGGTAATATGACTTATTGTTTAAGATAAAATATAATCTTTACAGATTATTAGTATTATTTAGACCCTATATTCATTAGGGATGAATTTAATAGTTTGGGAATCTGTTCCCAAAAATAGAATTTAACATTATCAAAGTTGAAAAAAATCCGCTTGCTGTACTGTAGACTTGTTCATTCACACCCAATTTACTAAGAATACAATTTTACTTGAAATTAACCACCATTATATTTAGGCAATTCTCCAACCTGTCAACACATACTGTCATTCACATCTGAAATTTTATCCATCATAATTTGCTTTTTAATACTATAATAAGCCATTACAATGAACCAGTGAGCCATGCAATTTGTGTAAGTGGTTCGAATATCTCCACGTTTCACACCAGAATGCATTTGCAATATTCTTCTGGAAAGATCAATGAGTTGGTTGAACTTTGATATACTCAGAACAGAAGTAATGGACATTAAGGCATTTAGTATGTTTGTTATGCTGTTTCTCATGTGAGGACTGTTGAAGTCACAATAGGTCATTTCCGGTTTTATTATTGTTTTGGTGACATTTAGGTCTATGTGAAAAGGAGCAGATGGCATTGTGATGAGTTCCAAACACAAAAGTGCTGGCGAGACAAAGGTCCTGTCCTCTGGTGCATTATTGCGCATATAGCACAACTTCAAAAAATTGCTTTGCACATATTATTCAGCTCTATTTTGGTCTTTCGTACAGCTCACATTCTAAGCACAAGTAATGAATCTGCAGTATAGACAGTGGTTTTCATTTTTCTTTTTTCGTCCTGCATGTCAAATTTCGCCCTTTCAGCAAATAAAACAATGCGCACAATCTCAAAACTTCAACTACTGGTAAAAATTAAAGGGATAGTTCACTCAAAAATGATCATTCTCTAATCATTTACTCAGCCTACCGATTAGAGAACTACTTTTAGTGCTTTTTGGAGTTTTGTCACTATTCACTTTTTAGACAAAAAAATTCTGCTAAATACAAATTTGAGCTACACCAGGATGAGTAAATTAGAGAATTTTCATTTTCGGGTGAACTATCCAGGTGCAGTCATTAAATGTAGTACTTAGAAAAGTCTTCACGTTCCCATTCATCATTAATGTCAGCTTCTTGGCTGGCGCAGGGCCCCTCGGAAGTGTGCGAATGGATGCTGTCATCTTTGCACATAGATGCTCAATTCCAGGAACATTTTTCGTGTGACTAATCACTCATCTGGAGAAAAAGTGGTTAAAAAAGCAGTCTATTTCACACTTTCCATAATTGAATTTACCAATGCCACTGAAGAAATGCTATGTTCAATATTTTACAGTTTTGGTGGGGACTTTCCATCCATTGACTTTTGATGTTTGTATACTGAGCTAATCATATTTTATATCTCCTAACACTAAACCTTAACCTCACATTTTTAAAAATGTTTTAAAGGGATAGTTCACCCAAAAATGAAAATGACCCCATGATTTACTCACCCTCAAGCCCTTTCTTTTCTTTCAGACAAATACAAACTTAAATTATACAGTTATATTAAAAAAATGTCCTGGCTCTTCCCAGCTTTATAATGGCAGTGAATGGGTTTTGATATTTTGAAGCCCAAAAAAGTGCATCCATCCATCATAAAAGTAATCCATACGGCTCCAGGGGCCTTCTGAAGTGAATCGATGCATTTGTGTACGAAAAATATCCATATCTAAAACTTTATAAACTAAAATAACTAGCGTCTGGCAGATAGCCTACGCAATTCGACATGCCAAAAGAGTAACGTCTGAAGTGATGTATGACTTCGGATTTAGGAGCGTAAGCTTTGACGCCTCTCGCGGTTCAAACAAATTGGGCTGGGCAACAAACTCAAGCTCCTCTGACATTTCTCTTTAAAAATTCTCATTTTAGACTTCTAATTCGTGACTGGTGTTTTGATTTGCTCTATGCTCTGCGCTTCCGCGTTCGTAAGTATGTCATGCGTCAGGTCAGGGGTTACTCTTTCGCCGTAAATCGATGCGTACAGCCATCTGCCGGAAGTTTAGTTTAGTTTTATATAAAGCACATTTCTACTGCCTCAAGTGCAGCCCAAAGTGCTGTGCAAAGACATCGATAAAACCAAACACAGAGAATACAAAACACAACAACATAAAATTTATATTTAGTTCTCTCCTGGGTCAGAGTCAAGCTATAAAAGTGCTTCTTCAAAGCCGTTTTAAAAGAGGGCAAAGTGGGGACAGAGCGGGTGGCAAGCGGCAAGTTATTCCATAACCTAGGACCGGCTATCGAAAAAGAGCAATCACCTTTTCGCTCGAGTCGGGACCGCGGTACCTGGAGCGATAATTTATCTGCCGATCTCAGATTCTTTACTGGCTGGTGCGGAATAATAAGATATGACAGATGGAGGGCGCGAGACCATTTAAAATGAAGTCGATCCGAAATCTGATAGGCAGCCATTGAAGGTATGTTAGAATCGGGGTGATTCTGTCCCTCTTTCTCATACCGGTCAATAGTCTAGTAGCGGCATTTTGAACCAGCTGCTATCGTTTCACCAATGACTAGTTATTGTCATTATTATCCAATGACAAGGAAGTTAGTTATTTTAGTTTATAAAGTTTTAAATATGGATATTTTTCTTACACAAACACATCGCTTTGCTTCAGAAGCCCTTTATTAACCCCCTGGAGCCGTATGGATTACTTTTATGATGGATGGATACCCTTTTTTTGGGCTTCAAAATATAAACACCCATTCACTGCCATTAATGCTGGGAAGAGCCAGGACATTTTTTAAGATAACTCTGATCGTATTCGTCTGCATGGCTTGAAGGTGAGTGAATCATGGGGTAATTTTCATTTTTGGGTGAACTATCTCTTATGTTCACTATGCTGCTTTCCTTGTGGGAACCATTTCTGCCCCCACAGTGTAGGTGATTCCAGGTTTTACTGTTCTTAAGGGAACATTTGGTCTCAAATGTGAGCAAAACTTGAACAACACACACATAAAGCAGACGTGCCCCTTGAGAAATTATGTCTTTTTTTTCAGCTGACATTGTGAAAAAGACCAAAAAAATCTATATAGCCTAATATAGATATCTGTGACATCAAGCACATTAGTTTTTCCACACTGACAACAAGGTCAACAGTTCAACATGGTTAATCATAGTGTTCTCTAGCTCAGTCTATCATGCGCAATGCTGCAGAAGAGCTCTTTTTATAAACAACTCTTCAAATTCAATACTTTTTTGCATCATGAGAGCATATTTTGTTTTCATCATTTGTCCGTGGCTGCTTTAATGAGTAAAAGAGGGCAGTTCGTGCTGATAGTAGCACACACTCGCATCCCAATCACCACTACTCTTTTACAAGCAGAGCTCTGAAACACTAGGATGTGCTTTCTGAGCCATTCTCAAGAGGATGCAGCAGTATCTGTTAAAGATGAGTTATCGGGGAGTGGTCAGGTGGTTCAAGAACAGAAACAGAGCGACACTGGGGTTTGATCTGGAGGAGTAAAGAACAGTATCTGCTATTACACACAAAAAAAAGAGCTTGAAATATAATAATACATCAAAAATCTATGAAAAATATACATAAAAGAAATAACTCAAAATAATGCATTACATTTGTTTTTTTTTGTTTTTTTTTTACTTTTAAAGCAAATCAAAATGTTGACTTTCATGTGTGAAATTTTCTTCTTTTAGTCCGTTTTGTCCCATCTATTCTACATTTGGCTCTCTAGTTTAGTGTAATGATGTATAGCTGACTTCAGTTGTGCTGCAGTCTAGTAGAAATGAAAAGACTATTACACACACAGATATAAGACTCATCAGCAGAGGGAGCTAGACTCCATCCAGTACACTCACAATGCCAATAGTGTTTGGCTGTGTTCAAAAGTGCTGAGTGCGTACTGCACAGCATACATTGAATGTTGCATACTATTTACGAAAAATACTTTTATGCAACAAACATTTAATGTAAACAGTTTTGCACTGTTTCTTCAAAAAATTAGGTAACACTTTACAATAAGGTTACATTTGTTAAAATTAGTTAACTATTTGTTATCATGAATTAACAATGGAAAAATACATTGAAAAGCATGTATTAATCTCAGTTAATGCTGATTTCATCATTTAATACATTGTTGCTGTTAATCTGTTAATATTAGTTAATGGATCTGAGCAAACATGGCCTAACAATGAAAATTTGTATTTTTAATAACTAATGTTAGCAAAGATGAATAAATACTGTAGCAAATATATTGCTCATTGGTAGTTAATGCGTTATTGTAAGGTGTTACCAAATATTAAATTAATCTGAGAACAAATTTTTATTGCATTTTTAATCTAATTTTGTGTTAAAACATTTGAACTCTTAATAATTATTAATGAAAATGAAAATGAATAATGAGAAATAGATGAAAAAAAACAGATTGTGGTGGATATTTCTTCCGGTTCATTCATTACAGGAAATTTGAGCGCATTGCATTGTGGGATTACAATATTCAATGCACTTTGTTCTGTTGTGTACTGCTCCTCCAGGTTTTAATATGCATTAATATGCACAGTAGGCTATACATACTATATACTGCAGAAATACTGAGATTAGTATTCTAATATGCCATTCCAAACAGCCTTTGTGTGTGTGTGTGTGCGAGAGAAAAGGAGTACTGTACATGTGTGAGCGCTTTGAGACACAGAGCTATATACAACCTCAAAGTGTTAACCTCTTTAGTGAGATTCAATTCTATGTTGTCTTACTCGTTCACTGCAGACCATTTTGGTGCAGTGAGGAAAACAAGGTTATTTTGAACCCATCGGCTCCATAAGTGTTATACTGCGAGGGGCATCGCGTTTCAAAAACCCAGACCACTCATTCCTTTTCCTGCTTCCACGATCAACAAGCTGTTGTGGGAGTATTACTGAGACAATCAATGCTAGGTAAAAGCCAATTGTAATAGCCAGCAATGAGACGAGCTCTTATTATATTACATTAATCTGGTGGGGAAGATCTAGGAGGAACATAAAGTTCACAGGCCGGAGATGGTCCTGTCAGACACCTTACAATGGCTCTGAATAGTTAGATAACATCCTCCTAAATTTGGTCCTGGTTGCCTGGAGACAGGAGTATGATTTGGATGGTGTTGATATGGGAGACAAAGTGCCACTCTCTGCCTGCACGAAGAAGCTCTAATATCATCCGAGGGTACTCGAAAATGCCCTTTAAACTAATGAAATAATAAAATTGACTAATGGCATGGGAAAACCGCACTGCTATTTCTTCCCCTTGTAAATATCAAGCATACATCTATTTTCGCTCTGATCGTAAGGAGATGTCAAACAACTCAAGCATCTCAACACAGAAGAACGGGTTAACTGACAGCAGAGCTTTCAAAGAGACTAACTACAAGGTGCCGATTTAACCGTTTTTCTGGCACGGAACGTTTCTTTTCAGACAATGATAAAGAGTCAAATAAAAATATAATCATCCGTACAACACTCTCCACCGATCAGCCCACACAGCCATCTGCAGACATTTGATGCTTTCACAAGGCTCACCCAAAGCATTTCGGCACCAAATGCAATTAACATCATCCAAAGCCAGTTGGAAGTAATGTCAGGAAGAGTTTTGCACTGGGGAAAAGCAGTTCATATTTTTCATATATCACTCTACAGGGTGCTTGCTAATGACTTTCTTGTGACCATCACTCTGCATCTGATCAATTGTGCTGATTTCCATTTCTAAATAGCTGTTTTGACGAGATTGAGTACTACGCATCAATCACGATAGAGAAATGAGAAATATAATTAGATTAGACGATTGATGAGGTCCTCGCCCCCCAATACTTTAACATGCACTGCAGTAAGGCACATTAAATTCACCATGAAATTAAAACTAAAAATTCATAATTTTTTTATGCAATATTACAGTATTTGTTGTAAATTATTTACTGTATCTGTGCACATCATATATATATATATATATATTTAAAGCATGTGGCCTTTAATTAACCAAATTAACTTCCCCTCCCTCTGCCTCTTCTCTGATGACGTGTTTACTGATGCGAGGGCGGGACAACCTGTCACTCACATGAGATCACAGCAAGAGCAAACCACAACAAGCCAATCAAATCCCAATGGACAAAATCAAGCCCCGCCCTACGTGTTTTCTTGTTCGAGAAGCCATTTCACTCGAATGTACTTCCGTTTCATACCGACTTTAAAGGGATAGTTCACCAAAAAAAAAGAAAATACTGTTTCAAATTGTCAAAATCTGTATTGTTACTGTATTGTCTGAGTTTATTTTGAAAATGTATTTATATATTTCGAGGAATTGTACAAGTCGTTTTATTCCATGGTGTTAAATGAATAAGCTAAAGCTTCAAGAACTGAAGATTCATTATGATACATTCATGAAGATAAATATCTTGTATAAGGACTGCACAACTTGTTCACTTTTCAAGTCTTCTGGATTCATGTAACAGCTCATTTTGATCATGACTATTCCTTTAAATACAAACAATTTTAAATTCAGTCACAAAAGCTACTGGACCATCCCTTCACCTGACATTTTCTCTCTATCATTAATTGAATAGTTCACCCAAAAAGGAAAATTATCCCAAGGTGTATATGACTTTCTTATTTCAGTTAAACACAATCAGATTTATATTAAATAATATCCTGGCTCTTCCCAGCTTTGTTATGGCATTGAATAGTTTTTGTAGCTCCAAAAAGCCCTGCCATCCATCATAAAAGAATCCATACAACTCTAGTGGGTTAATAAATGCCTTCTGAAGTGAAGCGATGGGTTTTTGTAAGAAAAATATCCATATTTAAACTGCCGTACGCGTGTTCATGAGACAATCGAGTTCAGGTGGAAGGGTGACCTCTGACCCATCATATGACGTAGCACGTAAGCTAAGGTGAGAACTAACGAATGTGGAATCGCAGAGGATAGAGCAAAACAAAATCCTGTCACGAATTAGAAGTCTAAAATGAGAAGTTTAAAAGAAAAATGTTGGAAGATTTCGATATAAAAAAAGAGGAGCTATATACGTCCTACTGTACGTCAGGTCAGAGGTCACCCTTCCACCATAATTCGACTCTCTCGTGAACGCGAATACAGCCGTTGCTGGAAGCCAGTGATTGTAGTTTATAAAGTTTTAAATATGGATATTTTTTTCTAACAAAAACCCATCGCTTGTCCTCAGAAGGCATTTATTTACCCACTGGAGTTGTATAGATTACATTTATGATGGATGGATGCACTTATTGGAGCTACAAAAACTCAGGCACTATTCAATGCCACTACAAAGCAGGAAGAGCCAGGATATTATGATTATGTGTTCGGCTGAAAGAAGAAAGTCATATACACCTAGGATGGCTTGAGGCCGAGTACATTTATGGGATAATTTTAATTTTTGGATGAACTATTTCTTTAAAGGTCAATTATTTTCTTTTTTCTGTCTCTCCTCCACTGTTCACGATTTAACCATATGGTTATGTGTTAAAATGACGACTACAATCTCTGACGTTCAGAACAGCGCATGGTAAATTGATTTTCTTCTTTTCCTTGGAAAGGAGGGCTCATCGGAAATGAAAATGACATAAGCCCTGTATATGACATGCGACACCCACTGTAAGGTGTTGTGTGAAAACATTGGGGGAATGTGGTGGCTATTTTAATCTGACAGTGGGCGATCTTCATGCTATACTGGCTCTCCATCTGGTCATATGTTCTTAACATGGAACACATAGACGTGGTTAACATGAGCTAAGTGGCTACAGACAGATGGGAACTCAGCAATCGGCGAGTCACTTATTAACATGCTTTTTTTATTGAAGCTAAATGAGAATGGCTATTAGGAATGACTAATTACTAGTTTCTTTGGACCAAAATGTCCACATCATCTCAGAATGCATGACAAATAGCTAATGAAAATGCATATTTTTAATTCAGTAATTTTATAGCTGTGTTATTTTAGAATTATTTAGATTATTGTAGCACTTATTAATAAATGGAATTATCTTTTATTTTTGTATTTAAATTTTTTGTTTCAATTTTCGTACTTTTGTTATGTGCTTGTGTCATTTTGCCTGACGAAATCCCATCAATTCAATAGGAATAAGTGCAATCTGGAGTTTCACTTGTTGTCATGCGAATTTGCTGAGTTGCTTGCTTGGCTTGAAAGTGACTTCTGTGTGAGCTGTGCTTCATGCATTACTACACTATTGGCAATAGACAATTGACCTTTTTTCTCTTGTTCGTACATGATACGCTATTTGTGAGTGAACATATACCAGAACTGCTGCCAATATAGCAATTTTTTCAAGTCTTTCAATCTTATAAGGTACCATTTTAGTTACTGTAGTAGCTGACAGCTGTAGGATGCCTCAAGAAAGTATGTGCCCATGTAGACGTTAGACAGGCAGCTCACTATTTTGGAACAGAGCTAATGTCATATTAGAAAGCACACTGCCACAGTACAAACTTAGGCATGACTACAGAATCTTAGGTAAGAGTGTAAAGTGTGAGGAAGAGTCCACTGTCTCACCCTTACATATGCGAAACCACCCACATTGACACATTTGAGCTTCCTGTCACAAAGATAGTCTGAGTGGCAGCAGAGGGGCAGAGAAAGAAGGAAATAAATAACAGGTTACAGTTTTCACATTGCCTGCATGGGCTAAGAGATGCAGCACAGCAGAAGCCTACCAGAAGGTCCACATAGAGTTTTGGCGCTGAGCCTTTTTTTGTGTTTTTTTTTTTGCCATGCATAGTGGAATGAACTCAGTAGAGAACACATTGGAAAAATCACTACAAACCTGTTTATCAACACAATCTTTTCTAACATAATCTTCTATGAAGTAACATACTGGAGTCGAGTGGACTACTCAGCCATTGTTTGAAAAAAAGACCAGTCTGTAAGACTTGAGGCAAGATCCACACGCAGTGACAGCCACACAAACAGCACTTTATATTAATTAAATCTGACTGAGTCCAGATTTAAGCTGTTTGTAGTCACAGTTTGGGGTGTGTGAGGTGAGGAAAAGGCCTAAGAGAAGTCAAATGTTTTATAAATAAATATAAGAGAGAGAGAGAGAGAGAGTAAGAGAAACCCAATTTTAGACCCCCAGAAACTGAGGAGAGTGGGCTTCAGCAGATGATTGGCTGTGTGTGGGAGTCTGATGCACCACACTGCCACAAATATTAAAACAAACGCTCTGTAAACCACCAGAGAGGACATAGAAACGGGACAACAGCTCTGAGACCGATTAGCACAGCAGTTACACTTGTGCTCATGCTAATTACACTCCTACCAATAAGCTCCATCCAGAGAAGGGTAATCATTCAGGAGGAGGGATGTGGTGGGCCATGAGCAGTGGGTTTTAAATGAGCTGGTCTCCAGATGACAAGTACATGTAGGTCATCAGCATTGTCCTGAAACTTTTTGGTATTCATTTAAATTAGTAATGATTTCTTAAAATAATATAAAATCATGTTTGTGGCAAAATTAGGCTGAAGTTTAAGTCAGTATAGCGTTATAATTTAGGCTAAGCGTTTTTTTTTTCCCCACTGATGTCCCAATTAGTTACTGTAAATTATATAAAATCTTGACTTAATAACAACAGCAACTAAAAAGACATAATTAATTGCACACTATATAATTCAAACCATTAAGTGGGGTATTCAGCTGTCTTTGAGATCACAATGCCTCCACTTCAGATTAGATCGTATGGGAAAGGACAGCCTTACTGATGGAATTTCAGAGTCCATTAAAGCAGAACCGATGGGAGAAACGAACCAGACATTAAACGATCCGAATCCAGAATGGAGAGACCGTATCAGCCACATCTGTTAAGAGCATTATTAGATTAGAACAATATGGTGGAAGAGGCATACCGGCAAAGAGCAGATCAATCAATACAGGTGACTTCCCCCCCAAGCAAACGCTCGGACATTAGGTAATACATCTGCTCTCTCTTTTCCAGCTTTCTTTCTCTGTGTCCATCGCTCCACTCGCTCTCTGAAGCAGATCCATCCGTGAGAGTGCTCCGCTCACCTCTGCACTTTTTCCACCAGCTTTCTTTAAGGGAAGGAGTGGTTATATGGAGAGAAACATGAGAGGCTATCCGTGTTATCATTGCTATTGAGTGTATTTCAGCCACTGTCAGGGTAATCTAGATTGATTCGGCTCTGATTTATGGCCAGTGTTTATCAAATGCAGCCTGGAGAAACAGTCATCAGCGCATGCATTTCTGCCTTTTAGAAGCCATGTTGAATTTGACTTTAACATAACCTTAAAGATACTCTCAACACTTCTCCATGCTTTTTTTATTGGATCATCCAAATTGAATTACAGCACCCATTCGCCTTACAAAGTTACTAATGGTATCCACCTTATTTTTCAGGTTAGAGCGGGAATTTGTAATTTTAATGTGTCTGGCTTCCGGTGTCCTTCGCTTCCAGTTATTTTTAGCTGTACAAAACAGCTCATTATACTGCTTGATATTGCAAACTGGTATTTCTTACCAAATTAATTTAATGTAATTTCTTAATTATAAACAGGCTGGTTTGTAGTGGCAACAGTTTTACAGTTTACTGAACTTTGACATATTCTTCTCGTCATTTCCCTATAGCGGCTAATACATCGGAAGTCTCCCACATTCAGAGAAAACACCTTACTTCCGTGTTGAAATATAAGGTGGAAATGACTAGGTTTATGTGCATTTTGTGTATGTGTTTTTATATATAGGGCTACTAAGATTACCATATCCATATATCATTATATTTATATGGTACTCCAGGGTATTTCAAAGTAGGCTATACCATAAAACGACATGTCCAATAATCATAGCACTATCATAGGACATGTCCAAAAAAGTTGGTTTAGCTTGGTAACTTGGGGCAGATAACCCCCAAAAACATCTTTCTTTATTGACAGCCATTCAAAAATTGTGTTTGACAATTTTTTTTCTTTTTTCTGTAGGCCCAAATAAACTGTAAATTGCTAATATTTTGTTTGCTTTATAAATGTTGGTTTAAATGGTTTACCAGTGTCCAGTTTTTAAAACTATGATATATAAAAGTTTTGAAAGGCTGCATTTATTTGATCAAAAATATAGTAAAAATCTTTTATAACATCGTTAATGTTTTTGCTGTCACTTTTGATCCATTATGCATTCTTGCTGAATAAAAGTATTCATTTATTTTTTTAATGGTAACTGTTATAAAGAGATGTAGAAATTGTTAAAGCTTCTGGATGGCCAATCCTGGCAGACGAACGGCAGTTTACCATAAATGAAACCCCAAACATCATTTGATATGGCAAGTGCAGGAGCTGATTTATGGGAATGAAGAGGGTGAGGGAGACAGGGAAGGGAGGAGATGCATAAAGAAAGAGAGAGGAAGTGAGGTGGGAGTAATTTGATTGAACGTGTTACACCGACTTGATAAACCAGTGTCTCCCGGCAGAGGTCAACAGCTGCCAAACTGCCCTCTGTGGCCTACTACTTCTAACCCCTCTAAAACAAGAGCAATGCTGAAGCCTGAAAGTTAAATTGGTATTTAATGAGAAAGCACATAGGCTGATCACTTCAGCCACTCAAGAGTTTATGAAGGAACCACTGGTCCGCTTAATTAAAGAACTATCAGCCCACTTAGATTTAGAAGAGTTGCAAAATTATCACACCGGCTCTGGCTTGGAAACCGAAGTGCATTTTTCCTAACCATAGCAGTGGATGATATATCGGTGTCTACAGAGAGAGAGAGAGAGAGAGAGAGAGAGAGAGAGAAGCAGGGAGGGAGTGTGTTTGTGTACTCTGCAGGGTGCGTTGGAGATTGCTGTGCGTTTAGGTGACATTAGGATGGTGTTGTGTATCACAGTCACGACGGCGGTACCAGGAGTGAGGCAGTGCTGTCTAACAGTCTCTTCATCACTTCTGTGCACGGTAGTGTGGCTCAACATGGCTGAGATAGAATCGTGTTTCTTTAATCCATTACAGGATCACATTACCCGCACAACACAAATACATCTCAGTTTGCCATGGCCTGCTGCTTGGATATAAAAGTGCCTCATTTGATCAGCTCATTATTTTCCCTTAAGACCCCTCTCGCTCACATTTTTCAGCTTCCTGTGTTCCTACTCACCCGAAGATCACGCAGCACTAGAGGATCTATTATGCTTGTAAGATATCTGTATTTTTTTGCTTTAAAAGAATTTCAACCAAAAAGTCAATATTTGGTAATGGTTTAAAGGTGAAGCGTGTAACTTAAGCACTACTAGTAACACCAAATGTAATTGCAAAAAGGAATGGCCTACAGCAGTACTGTTATTTTTACGTAAAGTAAAGCTGAAAAAAAAAATATATAATATGTGCTGTCAAATCGATTAATCACGATATATACAAGTGCACTTATCACACTACATATATACACAGTGCTGGTCTGAATTATTTGCCCCCTTGGTAAATATGATCAAAGATGGCGGAAAAAAAATAAATCTGCATTGTTTATTGAAAGTGGGGGGAAAATCACATAATGAAATAAATGTTTTTCACCAAAACACATTGGGAACAACTATTTGCCCCCTTTTATTAAATACTTTTTGCACCGTACTTTTTCCAAGATAACTCTGAGTCTTCTCCTATAATGCCTGATGAGTTTGGAGAACACCTGACAAGAGATCAGAGACCATTCCTCCATACAGAATCTCTTCAGATCCTTCAGATTCCCAGATCCATGTTGGTGCTTCTTCTCTTCAGTTCATCCCACTCATTTTCAATAGGGTTGAGGTCAGGGACTGGGATGGCCATTGCAGATGCTTGGTTTTGTTCTCAGTGACCCATTTTTGTTTTGATGTTGATGTTTGTTTTTGGATCACTGTCCTATTGGAAGATCCAAACATGGCCCATTATAAGATTTCTAGCACAGACTGTCAGGTTTAGATTTTTTATCTGTTGGTATTTGATCGAATCCATGATGCCATGTATCTGAACAAGATGTCCAGGACCTCCGGCAGAAAATTAGGCCTACAGCATTAAAGATACAGCAGAGTATTTCATTTTACACACGGGGTACTTTTTATCCCTGTATTAAGTGTTTGCTGCCAAAAAAGCAATTTTTTTTTGTGTCATCTGACCCTAGAACCTGTCCCGTTTGAAGTTCCAGTAGTGTCAGTTACTTTTCAAACATTCTATGGACAGATGTAAAGTATTTAATAAAAGGGGGCAAATAATGTGTTTTGGAGAAAAACATTTATTTCATAATGTGATTTCCCCCCCACTTTCAATTCTTTTACTTCAATAAAAGGTTAGATTTTTGCATAAAATAAAAAATAAAAAAAATAAAAATGATAAACAATTCAGATTTATTTTTTACAGCCATCTTTGATCATATTTACAAATATGCAAATAATTCTGACCAGCACTGCATATACACATAAATACATACATACTTGCATGCATACAATATATATATATATATATATATATATATATATATATATATATATAAACCAGCTGGGTGTAGTATGGTAGTGGTGTGGTAAAAGACTTTTATCATTACGTATAGTACTGTACAACTTATTCAGTATGAATAACTTATATACTCTTTTGCTACATTTCTTTATTTATATAGGTTTATAATTCCACATTTGACATTTCCACACATAATATGTAGAAAACAAAGTGCTCACAAATAATTAATAGATTTTCCCGCTTACCCCTCCTTTTCTTTCTCTAACATACTTACTCTCACCTCCTGCCTTGTGGTCATAAATGTTTCATTCTCATTTCAGGAAGTAGCAAATGTGCAGGTCTTTACACTCTGAGCTCACAGTCTGTGCCCGAATCCCTGTATTTTCAAGAACTTTGCCTACTTTATCATGAATATTTGTACTTTGTACTGTTTTTTGTTTTGTTTTGTTGCATATGGTCAGTTTCTAAATGAATTTAAGATTCATTTTCATACAAAGCCAACTCATGTGCTGCACATACATTAATGTAGACAGATTAATCTCATGGACATTTCATTGACTAATTTCACCTCAGAAACCATTATATGCCATGGAAAGCAAATGCATTATTTACAGAGGCAAACAAAAAATCGTGATAAATAAAAAGCTTGCTTAGAGAAGTGCAACATGCTTGTTCCCCCTGACAGAAATGAAGAGAGATGTGAAATGAGAAATGAGAAGTGGAGTGGCTGAAAACCGTGCAAGGGTCTGGGTATTTCTTGTAAACTCTTGTGCTTGTAAGCACTTAAGGTGCCAAGAAATGTTGGTTTGCGTGTGCTTTTTAAAGTTTCCTTCAACTTGCTTTGCTCTTTCACTGAGAAAAGGCATTGTAAGCAACTAAGTGCACTTAAAACAAAAACAAAAAAAACAACAACTTGCTGTCGGGCACTAACCAATGACAAGCATCTTTGGACTTGCTGATAGTGCATAAAGAAGTGTGTATGACGAAACAGGGAAGTGAACATTGCACCTGCAGTGGTGTTATGATTTAGGTCAATGTTGGATATGACTTTCTAGAGATTAAACAACAGAACATTTTGGGTGATCTATTCCTTTAGATTTACTGTATATGTTACGACTTCTTTTCAATGCCAAAGCCTTCACTGTCTCAGAAGCTTTGATTGCATCTGATGCCTGATTGTAAAACGCCCAGTCATGATGAGTCAGGTTTTGAATGCACAGCCCACACAAACTAAACTGCGCTATTCAGAATTAGGCTGGTACTGTGTGGTATTCTCAAAGCTTGCTGGTGTTTGTCACAGTATATATCCCTGTATAGTACAAATTACCAAAAAGACATTTGTTTCTAAAGGTCTTTTTACATTTTACATTTTACATTTAAATGTCGCTATACACTATTTTCTTTATTTCTGGTGGGTGTTTTTCCTCCTCTAGCATTCCTTCAGGGACATCATTACGCATTCATGTGCTATATTTGGAATCCTCAGTCTGAGGAATTCCTCTGCATTCATTGTCCTCCTGAACACACTCACTCAGTGTTAATGGCACAATCATTAATGCACAAATGTTGCTTGTTTTTCTGGATTGCATGCACCTAATGTTCACTTTAACACCAGTTTTATTTTGTTGTTGTAATCCTTTTTTGTTGAAAAAAAATATTTAGAATTAATCAATTTAGAAATTATTTAGAATATATTTTAAGTATTTAATATTGCATATCATTTTATTATGAAAATAATATTTTAGTTACAATATTATACAAAATGTCAAACGTCATGTCATTGTTGTTCTCAAAGGGGGCGCTAATGAGGACTGTTCTGAAAGTAAAAATGGGACAAATGGGATTTGGAGTATATGGCCCAGTGGACTTGTGCACAGAAATATGGATGCAGCCATTCATTTGAACAACTGTTAACCAATTTTAAACATTTTAGCAATGTCCCTCAACACAGGGATTAGAGAAGTTTGCAGGAAGGGTTAAATTCAAGTTAAGCATTGTTAGATAGCAAGCTGCATTTCTGCATTTTTTGTTGTTGCTGTCATCAAAATTATGCCACAAATGCTGTCGATTGAGTTTGTATTGAACCCGGAATATGCCTTTAAGCTTGTGTTTTATTTAACCTGGCATTAATAGGCGATATTCATTTTCTAGAGAACAAGACAAATGCATTATGGAAATGTGGAACACAGAACACTGTCTTCAGATTCTAATGAAATGTGCCCTGTGAACTACAGGAGTAAATGTAAGAACTTTTTACCGCTGTATCACAAGGTTTTCAGAGGAGAGGGTAGAGGGAGCATCTATTACAGCAAGGCCTGCACCATCATTCAGGGTGTCAGTCACCTTGATTACAGTCTGTTCTCATCTCTGTGGCCTGGATGAATGTTCTGCAGGATAACAACCAACACAAGTAGATTCAGGAACTGTTTGTATCCCCAAACAGCATGAATATTGAACTGTCCATCAAACATGTATTGACAAACAAATTGAACTGTAAGCCAACATTAGGAGATGCGCACATTGGATACGCTGTGGCATCAAGCCATATTGAACAAATATTGAATATTTATTAATATTATTATTTACATGATGTATTTAGATTCCTTCTCTTACGCAACTCAGATTTTTTGGCATTCAACAAAAAACATACCACATTTTGGGATATCCTGCATTGATGTGTGATGCTCTTCCGTGTAAAAAAAGAAAAAAAGTGAATTGTGAATAGCACATTACACTGTAAATGATTAAGACGCATGCTATATCAGTATGCACTGTTTCTGAACTCCCTGAAACACCTCGATTGTAATATTGAGTTTTCTTCTGGGAATGTAGCCTACAGGGTACGTCACAATATTCCTTATTTAAATAATTCCCTCTTAAAGACGTTCACAGAATAAAGGTGGCAAGGCCTGGTTGAGTTGCATTAGTAGTGCATTGAAACTCACGGTTATGGTAAGGGACTTGCCATTTCCCAAACACGCCAGAAGTGATTGACCAATCACAACACACTGGTTCAGCTAACCAATCAGAGCACATTGTGCTTTTCGGAAGGAGGGGCTTCATAGAGACAGGAGCTAAACAGAGGTGCTTTTCCCAAAGGCAACTATGGTAGCAAGCTCCATCGTTACCAATAGAGTTAAATGGAACTTGCGACCAAAGTTGGCTAACGATGCTTTTGGGAAACGCAACCCAGAGTGTTACTGACAGACTGGGAAGAAAATGTAAAATGTGTGAAAAATAATGTTTTTTTTTTGTACATTCAAGCATTAAAACCTATTCTAGTAGACCCCAAAAACAAAATCAAGACTTTGTAAAAGGGCATAATATGACCTCTTTAAAATGTATTAATCACGATACACTTTTGTTGTAGGGAGAAGGGCTGCTTGGAGTGGGTTGTAATTGTAGAATTTTCATTTTTGGGTGAAAAGTCCCTGAAGTGAATTCAAAGATCAGTATGGTAACCAAAACAGTGTATATACTGTATATATATTCATTACAACTGCATTCATCTGACCTCTCTTGTAATGGGATCCTCTCCAATATCTCTAAATGTTGTGTTTGTGTTTTATCATAGTAGTATTGTCCTGGAAAGCCTGGCATGATTCCCAGAAACCCCTCAGTATAATAGGGAACACTTATCCACGACCAGTCATTGTGTCTCTGTGTGTCTCCACACAATACACAGACCTTGAGCCTCCAATTCAAATCACACTAAACAACGACAAGAGCAGTATACTGAAACACATGCCAACTCAAAGTACTTTCAAACCAGAGAGAGACAAATGCTGTGTATGGTGTGCCTTCAGCACTCTTCTATACATTTAAGCACGAACAGTCGAATGTCAGCGAGCGTTTCCAGACAGAGCGGGAGGAGATTTGTTGGAAATCTATTAGAAATAACAGGCACTGAGCTTCATGTTTTTGTTGATGAGTGTCTTTTCTCAGACAGATGCAAAAATCTGTTGTAGCCACTAACAAAAAGTTACCAAAACATACTATGGTACCATCTCAGAGGAAATAGCTATTCCTCAGTTGTTTGCTTGTATGTAGGCCTATGTATATATATATATGTGTGTGTGTGTGTGTGTGTGTGTGTTACTGACCCCAAACTTTTGAACAGTAATTTATATGATATTCTATTCATTTTTGAAGAAAACAAATGATGATGCTTTGGTACAGTATCTTCAACGGTGCAGGGCCTAGAAGACATTAGTGAAAACATTCCTGCAATTACTGTACCACCTCAATCTTATTCAGAAAATATTGTAAGCTCATGTTTCGAGTCCCATATACAGTATCATTTCCCTCATCATGTGTGTTTGAGAGTGCATGTGTGGTGGTTCATGTCTCTATGACTCGTACTCTTCAGATGAAGGACTCCCTGAATAAAGCTGCATACACCCAAGGCTGAAACACAACCTTTCTTTCCCCTCACCGGCTGGATATCAAAAGAGTTATTACATTCACTGTTATCCACCTCTAATTCATACTTCCTCTCTATTCCCACACTGAAAGGTATATATTTACAGATAGGCCTATAGCATATAGGCCTATAGCATATTACACAGGAGCAATAACTTTTCTGCTTGCGAGCTCAACTAGTCCTTCTCATGTATCAGAGGATTCTTGGTCCCAGAGCCTGAAGGCAGAAAGTCTTGTCTGTCATGCACATCCCTGTCTATTCAGCTGTGCCTTAAGCTTGCTGGTTACAACATAGGCCACTCACCCATGAGAAACACAACAACGAGAGATTTTATACAGTCAGTGTTTTCCAAAGGATCTGTTTCAAAACATGGAGAACTGCAAACATAGACAGCATTTTCCAGCCATCATAGGCTCGCTCCCAAAGTGAGAATCAGATAATGCCATGTCCTAGGATGACTTGATTCAGTCAAATTGTTTGAAAAAACAATAAAAGAAACGAAACAAAACAAAGTTGGGCACACTGTTGCATAATACTAACATGACATTCTAGCAGCACTGTTCTTCATCAGACTCAGTACTGAATGTGTCCTTGGAGCAAAATTAATTCCATGAAAGAGCTCAAATAGAATTTTTCATTCAATTTGGAGGACAGAGTTGCTTAAAAGTGTTGATTGGAAACATTCAAACTCATTAAACTTTTTTTTTTGTACAGAAACAGCAGCTAGTTACATAGAAACATCTGAATCTCACGCGGAAATCAATTCTTTTCAGGAAAAAAAATGCACAATACCACAAAAATTATGTTTAAAATAGTACTTTTGAAAATGTTTGAAAAGTCAGTCTAGTTAGTTAGAAGGGTGAAAGAGTGTTACAGGGATACAAGTTGAAGCACCTCTGTTCTTACGGATGGAGGAATCAACTGGACCATTAATCTGATAAATACATGATTTATTGCTTTTGTCACCCTGCAGCATCTATCTACTGACCTAAGATCAGGAAAGGTATTTTTCAATCATTAGTTACAGACACTGAGTAAGAACAGAATGCTTCTCTCAGCACTGCCATCCATCCTCATTATCACTAGACAGTCAATAAGCCATTAATTTAAGTCATTTGAGTGCCACAAAACAGTTTTATTTATTCCTATCTTTCTTCTATGTACCCAATCCTATATATACTTTGTTTCAGCAAGGATGCATTATATCGATCAATAGAGATAGTAAAATATTTATAATGTTTCAAGAGATTTCTCTTTCAAATACATGCTGTTCTGTTGAACTTTCTATTTATAAAATAATCACGTAAACATGTATCATGGTTTCAACAAAAATGTTAAGCAGCACAAGTTTTCAACATGATTAATAATTAGAAATGTCTCATGAGCAGCAAATTAGCATTAGAATGATTTCTGAAAGATCATGTGGACACGAAGGCTGCTGAGTATTCAGCTTTGATCACATTTTGATGTATTAAAATAGAAATATGTTCAATTGTAATACTTGTGGTTTTATATATATATATATATACTGTATATATATATATGGTCAAATAAATGCAGCCTTGGTGAGCATTAGAGGCATCTTTAAAAACATCTTACCAACTTTTTAATGGTAATATATTAGCTTAGAAACATGCTCATATCAAATAGTATTTAAAATGACTTTGGTCACTTGTGAGGTTCCATGACAGGATGCTGCCTTAAAAGGTTTTGGAACAGATTTATGGTGTTCTGAGTCTTAAGAGAGCTGCCACTGGTATTCAGAAAGGAGTCCATGATGTGCGTATGAAATAGAGATGCACGACTTCAAAAATCTGCACAGAATAAATTCCCTGTGATTTCTCTTGCCAGATTGACATAGTTTAGAGAGTGGTTGTGTGTGTGTGTGTGTGTGTGTGTGTGAGTGAGAGAGAGAGAGAGAGAGAGAGAGAGAGAGCAAGCAGTCGGCCAGCTCATTAAAGTCTCTCTTTGTGACACAGGGAATAGATTTTTTACTCCAATGTGCTTTTGATGCAGCCTCTGTTTTCAAAGAAATGATGGAAAAAACGCTGTGCTTGGTTCCAGGCCCAATTTTGCCTTCAATCAGCCTCCACATGGATTTTGTGTGATGGACAGAACATTTTTGAGACTAGAATAGCCCAATATCCTACTTTTAGACTTAGCATCTTGTTTCTGAAGTATTTTTTGGACTGATTTCTACCCAGGTCATATTCTCTGGACCAAGTAAATTACCTCTAGCAGCTTCATTTTATCCAGGATTAGACTACATCTGATTCTGAGACATTTACTGTGAGCAGACAGGAGAGGTAGTGCCTCTTTGAGAAGAAAAAAAATGAATGAGAAAATAATGGACCATACAAAAATAAAACAAAACAAATATTTGAAAAAATATGAGTTAAAAAAAAACAGACAAGGCAGTGCCATAGCGCTATATCATGTAAGCCCATCTTTTACATGAAATTAGTTCGAAGTCCACCTTCAATGGGTCAAAAAGATCATATACATATATGGGGCCCTATTTTAACGATCTGAAACGCAAGTATCAAGCGTGAAACGCAAGTAACTTTGTGGACGGATCTTGGGCGCTGTTGCTATTATACCGGCGGGATAAATGACTCTTGCGCCCGACGCAAATCTAAAATGGGTTGGTCTGAAGTAGCTTCATTATTCATCGGTGTGGTTTGGGCGTAACGTGAAATAAACCAATCAGAGCGACATCTCACATTCCCTTTAAGAGCAGACGCGCTTTTTCCATGGCGGATTGCTATTGTAACGGCGGATTTGCCTGGCGCGCGCCAGCAGCGTTTCACAGCCGAGGAGATCTATCTATCTATCTATCTATCGTAATAATGTATGATTTGCAAAAATGACAAACGGCTGCTTCTGTGTAGATGAGAGAATCAAAGTGTATGTGTGTTGTGCACAGGCTACATTGATTATGGTCAAGCATGCACCCTTAAAATAGCATATGAATAACATGCGCAACGCGCCACTGACTTTAAACTAGGTTTTTCCTGGTCAGTGGCAGAATTGTTTTCTAAACCTGCAAAATAGCATCAGCACTGAAACAAATTTGGAGTGATATTTACTTGAAAAAAGCTAGGCAACTTTTTCCACTCAGAGAATGCTAGTAAATTTACAAAGCTTTGCCAAGTAAAAACCTAAACATATTTATCAGTAGCTTTAATTAGAAATCTTTAAGTAAAATTTACTTGGAATATGGAATTAAGTTAACTTTACTTAACCTAGTTAAGTGAACGTAACAAAGAAAATAAGTAACTTTAACTTGGCTAGTAAAAGGTTGATTAATATCGATTTAGTTGAAATTTCCTTTGCATTACATTTCACTCAAACAATAATATTGAATTATATCAGTCATTTATAGTATGTGCTTTACTTAGATTATCTAAGTAATTTATACTATAGCATGTTAGATGTTAAGCATCATGTGAATGCAAAGACCTCAATACTTGGTAGACAATACACAATGACGGTAACATTTGATGGATCGTTTTTGTGTTTGAATGTGTCATTTTGAGCAGAAAATGTACTCAAAATGTCACAAAATGGCAAGTTACTAATCCTAACAACAAAAGCAATGATAAAACAGTGTAAATACAGCTGGAAACCAGTGAAAAATTAACCTCATTAATTATTCAAGGTCCAGTGCATGATGGGAACCCCAGTATCAGAAAAGTTGAGTAATTTTTGCTTAATTTTATTGAGTTGATATTTACGCTTTAATTTCTACTCGCTTGAATTAAGTACTGATATGGAATTTACTTCGTTTTTTAAATTCTTGCCTGAACTAACTTTTTCATGTAAATTACATGAAAATAGTAAATAGTAAATAGTAAAAAAAAAATTCAGTAGTATTTACTTCACCAAAAAAAGCATTTTTTACAGTGAGGGAACGTTTGCACCGGAACACGCCTCCTCTTTGCGCTGAACCGCCCCAGGGAGCGCAAGTGTATTTCCTAGTTTACCGACGTGCGTCTGTGGAGGGAAAAGTCCGCTGTGCGCGGGTGCAAAACAGGAATGATACATGCGTCGGTGTACAAAGTCAATTGCGCTGGGTGCAAGATTGGGCCCATGATCTTTTTGACCCAATTTTTAAAAAAATTCTTAAAAGATATTAAAAATGTATATAGTGCCACATTGTAAAGTAGGTCAGGAGGAGACGTGTTCCTCTGAACATTCTT
The DNA here is from genome assembly GCF_951802725.1 of Rutilus rutilus. Lineage (NCBI taxonomy): Eukaryota > Metazoa > Chordata > Actinopteri > Cypriniformes > Leuciscidae > Rutilus > Rutilus rutilus. Next base: position 30,088,317 of record NC_140217.1, on the reverse strand, counting down.
CTGGATGTTGAATTGGGTCATGAGGGAACCCTTATTAAAGAACTTGGCATTTATGAACAGCATTGTGGTCAAACCTCAGCTGAAGCAGCATCGGTACGTGCAGATCAATGATCGATTATCACCTTAAGGGTGTGCTGTGAAACTTGGGAATTCCTTGAATCAATCCCTTGAGTTGCACGTTGTTGCTTTGGCATTATGGTGAGAAATCAATACATTCCTGCTTGGTTTTTCATATGTAGGTTATTTGTGTTCCAAGTGTGCTTATATACCTTTGAGCCTCTTAACTCACACAATATTACCATTTAACCCAACAAAAAATGCAGATAGCAAAACGAGGTATATCACTTGCATCTAAAATGTTGCTGTGCTACAGTACTGCACTTATTATTTTGTAATGCATTAGGCTAGTGTTGGAGATAGCATTGTTCAAACAGATTACTTGAAAGTAAGTAAAGTAACATTTTACTCTTTTAAATTTACACCACAATATCACAAGTTAATCATTCTCTGAAAGTCTATCTGATTGCACTGATTCAGTCGGGTCAGCTTATTTTCCTTGTGCTACACAATCAAATCAATCATTTCAAATTTCACACGAGTTAACTTACATGATAGAATTTCTGTTTTTCTGACAAAAAAGTCACCTATGGCAGGGATTTCTTCACTTCTGATGTAAATCGCAGCACGCAAAAACAAATGCACAACTTGACGACTGAATATAGTTACATTGTTCTGTGTACACTAGTTCAGAGTAAACTTTCCATGCAGCAACTTTTTATATCTCCTTAGAATTCTGCCACGGTTCATGCAAGAATAATACATCTTTTGTTATGAGCCACTTGTATAGAGGGTTGCTTTTGTAATATCTAAGGAAAGCATTCAGACATACCAAGGAAATGAAAGCACCGTTACGATGTGCAGGACTTCTAGTTGAAATAAAATTGCATTGCATGCTCCCTTTTATATGGTTAAGGAAACCTTTTATGCCATGCAATCCATTCCTGCTGGATACTATTATCTGATACTCTCACGCTCATCAGGCCGGCATTTAGAGTTACAGCCTGCAGTCAGTAAAGCAGTACAACAGCAAAGTCTTGTTTTCAGTGCATTCAGACAAAATCAACACAGTGGTATGGGTTTATCATTGTTTTAAAGGCATTTGTTATTGAATAACCACTGTGCTCCAGGGCTGCTATAAACCAAAAAAAAAAAAAAAGCCTTTGCTAAATCTTTTACTTTGTTGAAACAACCCTTCCATACTAAGAATCCTCAAATTCTCTGTAAAGACCTCTGTTTAAAGATGCACTCAGTATATATTAAACTATATTATAGTATACAATACTATTCAAATGTTTAAAAATCTATTTCAAATGCTGTTCTTTTAAGCTTTCTATTAATTAATTTTCTATTAATTAATTCTATTAATCCATTTCTTTAACTGCATAATAATAAGAAATGTTTCCTGAGTGGCAAATCAGAATATTAGAATGATTTCTGAAGGATCATGTGACACTGGAAGACTGGAGGAATTATGCTGAAAATGCAGTTTTGCCATGCAGGAATAAATTACTTTAAAAAATATATTAAAATAGAAAGTTTATTTTAAACTGTAATAATATTTCTCAATATTACTGTTCTTACTGTATTAATAATAAAATACTGCAATTGCAGCCTTGTTGAATGTTCAAAAACATTAAAAAATGATTCCGTTATTATTTAATTTTACTCTTAAAACATTGAAAAAAAGTTCAACGCTCACGCAAATAAAAGCTGTTTCATTTTACATTTTATCCCTACTGTTAAGAAATAGATTAATAATATCAACTGGGTTATTTTGTAAAAAAAAAAAAAAAAAACACTTAAACATATTTAATTAATAACTATCATTACTCAAAAAATAGGTAGTGCATTTAATACAAAATCTTTTTGTTTGTTTGTCAAAAACATTTTTTAGCACCCCATAATTTAAGAACCCCACGCATTAAAAACAAAAAATTACAAAGTGCATCTTTAATTGCTAAAGTAAGACTATATTATAAGTTCTGCAGATTGAAAAGCTATAGGGAATATTTCAATGGCTCTTCTCTTCTTATTAATAAGACACAGGATGAACATGTTCTGATGTTCAAAAGTCAACAATGCTTCAAATTTAATCTCAAAGACATTAGACAGTAAGGCCAGCAGGCGAATAAACACACTGAATGCTGTTGAGAGGCAAGCCGAGGGGGAGCACTGTTTTTCAGCGTGTCTCAGGAGAGTGGAATGTCTGAACAGAGTTGTGTGAAAATTGGCCATTAATCTGTAGCGTGTGCTTATGGGAAAGGGTCTGCGGTCAGAGAATCTGGAGTCACACCTTCGTAAACTGATCATAATCTGAATTGACAGAAACCGAAAACAAATAGACTCTTGCATACCCACACACCAGCATGCACAACTACAAATGTTCTGGTAAAGGTCAATATAGACAGTCTCTCCCACTCTATATTTTCTCCTCTACCTTTTCTTTCTATACATTTCTCTCATTTCTCTTGTTTCACCACCAGTTCATTTTATTACTACTTATTTTTTCCTCAATTTCTATTATTATAAATTATAGAACGTCTTTAGGATGTTATTTGTGCTTGATGAACGTTCTCATAATGTTGATAGAAAACGTTCTTAGAACAACGTTCTTCAACGTATTTTTATAATTTTATTATAATAGCTTCAGAAGACTTTTCTTCATGCTGCTATTGTCATACACTGAAAGTATTATATTCCTACTTCCATAGTATGGCAAAATTGACAAATTAGAAACGTTTAGCAGGTACAGATTTTGATGCACATTATCTTATTTCCCCCTCAATGATGGAAGTTTTCATTTTCAGGTGTAATCCTTTACAATGTGTTATTGAACCTTTCCAGGTTCGAATCTTGAATATTTGAATCTTGTGTGATTTAATATTTAAAGTATATACTCAAAGCACAGCCTAAATAACTTAAGGGTTAACATTTATGGAGTAGCCACACTGTTGTTATTATTAAATGTTTATTAAATAATAAATCACCATTAGTAACATCAGTCAGTCTGTTCACTTTACAGACGGAGCATAAGGAGACTGGACCACAGTGCTAGTTTGGTCCAGTGCTAGTCACACTACTTATATTAACACTGTTTCCATTTCATTTAAATGTTGATAGGAAAATATTTGTTGTTCTTTTTTGTTGTCAGCAATAATCATATGAAATTTTCTACTTTTTGATTTGCTGTAAAAGTGTGCACTTATAATTCACATGGTTGTGTTGATAAAAAAAAAAAAAGTTGAAAGAATGGTGCAGAAACATTATTCTAACCTTAAAGTAACATTTTAACATGAAAGAAAGTGGACATTTTAATGTTCTTGGAATGTTCCAAATAAACGTTCTTTGAATGTTGTATTGTTAATAAAATGTTTGGGGGAAAGAACGTTGCAGGAATGTTATGCTAACCTTAAGATAACGTTCCAGCAACGTTAAGCAAACTGGACATTTCCACATTTTTAGAACATTTCAAATCAACGTTCCCACAACCAAAATGGAATGTTTGGAAAACGTTCTCAGAACATAACTTTGTTAGCTGGGTTCCCCCTGGCCAAACTGTTTATGCGCTCAACCTTTGCCTCACGCACCCAAGCTCTACCTCCATCCCTTCCTGAAAACCAAAAAAAAAAAAAAAAACTTTCTGTTTTGAGCATGAAAAATAATGAAATCAATTACAGAGTTAATGAATTTGATTTATTTGGGTTTTCTGCTTCGGGAGCTCCGGAATTGTGTTATACCTTCAGAAACACAAGGCGAGCTAACTCCTTTTTAATAAACAGATCATGCGCGAATCCACCGACTGGTTGGTGCTTTTCAATTGCTATGGATCAACAGTTATAACAAAACAGGAGTGTATGAATAATGTAAAAGTACAGAGATTTTAATGAGGGGCGCAAACCGTCGACCCACATCCGCTTCTGTAACATACATTCGTTGTATCGTGATTTATTGTTGGAAATGCATTTTCTCTTTGCCTCAAGCAAGAACAAAGGTTGTTTGGTTAATTAAACAAAAACAAAATCCTCCACGGCATTAAGTAAATGCTTTAATTGTAATGAGAGAAAACATGCATGAGACATTAGAGTGAGATAGATTTTTATTACGAAAAGATTATTGCATGGGAGAGAGCCACGATACAATTAGCCACTTATAAAATCATATTATGATATCATTATAATATCATATAAGTAACACCCTGAACTAATCCATCCCATGAGGAATATATAGCAATATTGTATCATTGCGTTTTCTCCTCACTTCCACCTTTTGGGATAAGACTGTTCCATCCATCAAGAGAAGCATATCAGTGTCCTTGCTCTCAGTTCACTACTCATGTACATCCTTCATGTTATCACTTCACGTCTAAAACAGGAACAGGGGTTGACATTTAACAGCAGGAAGGTAGACAATGAGGAGAAGAGATGGGAGAACAAACCGACTTTGAGTTTTTTTTTTACAACTTCAGGCCAATATCGTCCAATGGTTGATGATGTTTTGTAAAACATCGCTGGTAAATATCTTAAAGGTTTCTCATTCTTTATCTCCTAATTTCCTGCTTTTCTGTGAAGCAAACCGAAAAAAGAAATCTCATGCATAATGTCTGAGCTTCTGTTTTGAGAATGATGCTCCTCTATGGTCATTTAATTGTCAGAAAACTCATGGTTTTTAAATGTTAAGTTTAGTATTTTATTCAGCATATTAAGGCACATATGACATAACTGCATAACAGGAAGGATGGATAGAAATTCATCCAATAAGAATACTAGGATAAAGCACTGGGATGCATGCCAAATAACATTTTTCCAGAAAACCCAAGGGTACCAATGACAGAGAGGGTCATGGGTAGGGAGATGCATCCTGTTGTCCTTTATAGGATTGGCAGTCCCAGTTCACAATGGCAGAAAATCATTGGTTGATCTAGTGTGCATTTATGGATTTTCAAATTCCTACGGATTGCATGGCAGGAGTGGATATCAGAGAGAGAGGAAATGGTTGAAATTTCTCAGAGTAAATGCTTGTTCCAGAATGTTCTGCCTGATGGATTAGAGGTAAGGCTGTCGGACCGTTTAGCCCCCAACCGCCCGTGGAGCTGATTGGTCAAGAAGGTCTCCTTAATTCCCCATAAGTCACTGATTCATTGGGGTTTGGTGAAGGTTGTGCTGTAGTCTGCCTCCACCATGGCTTCATATCTAAGGGGTGGCTCTTCTTGACAGATACCTATTTATCATTCTGGCAGTCGGACTGATCAATTGGGCAGTGATTCAGTCCTTTTGGTCAGGGGATAAATGGAGGAGGTGATTGAATGCTTGACTCCAGGCCATTTTGAAAACCCAGGATTACTGGTGGACCTCATCTACCATCTAAGATGCTGTATAAACATTTCTGGTGGAAGAAAATACAATCCTGTAGAGTTGCTTGATCTATTTTCCCATTTTGTGTGTGATACATATTTGTTGTGCTTATTAGAATATTGAGACTTTAGCCTAGCCAGATGCTAATGTTGACATTTACTGTGAGTCTTTTTGATTGTTTTGCACAGTTTACTTGAGGAGTGTTTTGTGAGCCTGAGTGGATGTTTATGCAGTTGCTACCTTTGAAATCAGTTACTTATTAGTTTCTCTTTTGGTTAGAATGCCGTTTATTAAAACCATTTTCAATTTTTTTTTATATAAACTGTATGTTTAATTCTAACCCTAAGGCCAATTACTTTTTCAGGCAAGGCCCATACTTACTATCTACAGTATATCTTCTGAATCTAAAGTCTAAACTTAAAGAAATTTGGTGCAAATGGACACCAGGTCAAAATGGACACCATTTTTAGTCAAAACTAGACTCTGGGAGTGCCTAGAATTCCTATCAGAAAAATTCCTATCAAAAATGGTATCAATGCTAATTTTTTATGATAAAATTTATATTTAAATTACACTGAATCATTCTATTATTCTAATTACTCATTGTATCTAAAGCAACTTACAAATGAGGAGACCAATAGAAGGAATCAAACCAACAATAGGGCAACAATATGTAAGTGCTATGACTAGTCCCAGTAAGTCTAGAATGGAATATATATATATATACAGAATAGAATAGTAAGTGTTAGGATTAATGGGTCAAGTGTTGTATCAATGCAGAAGATTTCTCTTCTCAAAACATTTAATTTTGAATTCACCATGACTCTCCAGGCAATTAATAAGTATTAGGTGAAATGGGACACATATGTAGGCCTGTACTCTGATAGTGTCTAAAAAAATTTGGCAAGGTTCTGATACTTGAGAGCAATCACCCTTCTCCCTGTCATGCCATCTGCTCGGACCCTGCTAATTGCCACATGCTGCTAAATTTATTATAACTTTTTTGCATATTGAGTGCTAATGATTGCAAACAGAAGTTAAAATATTCAGTGAGTGGTGTGAATCAATTTGTATCAACATGCAGTATAAATCACATTTATGGAGTGCTATACTGTTTCTGTTTTTTTTCATTTTTTTTTTTAAATAAATAAAACACAGGCCTATCCACGTTGCACCATAAGATGTTAGAGTATTTTTTTGTTGTTGTTGAAAAAAAGTCCTTCATCTGTCAATAAATAGAATTCCCCACACTGGTCAAAAGTGAATTGTGTCTGAATTGTTTTAATATACTGTATTCAGTTTTATTTTTCACAAAGCTACCACCAGCAATCATGACAGACAGCAGCTTGATTAGTTCTCTTGTAATTTTTCACTGACAATCTTCACCACCGCTGTGACTTGGAAATCAAATATGATGTCTCTGTCTCACATCATGGTGTTTGGCTATGAGACACTTGAGAACAAATGATGTTTGATGTTATTGACGTCCAACCTGCGGCATGGGTGCCATATTTGATTTGAGAGCCACAGTGGAGGTGAAGATTATCAATGAATAATGACTTGTATTTCGGTGTTATGAACTGTTCTTTAAAAAAAATCCTGTTTGCTCGCGCATGTATTGTTCTGGACTATCAGTGTGTATTTTACAACCAATTCCATGATGAGAAATGGCTTCAGCAGTGATGGGTAAAACTAACTGTGCACATAATACTATGATGATTTACATTTTCATGAATTAAACATATGAGTGACCTAGCTGTCAGACGCCTCAAATAATTCCAATGGTACACCGCCTGCCACGTTTTGCATAAACAGCCATCATTTGCCTCTCATTACAATTTTGTTTTTTACTATCTTGATTTATGGAGGAATTTGAGGAGATTTTTTTCAATAAATATTCGTCAGTTTGGCTTCAGGGCTAAATATGTTTCACGGGAAAGGCGAAGAGACTCTATTCATGCTATCTTACTGGAGCCGGACCCTTTTTTGGTATTAATTTCCTAGAATTAATTCTCCCACTAAAGGCTCTTCTCCAACCGTTTTTCTTTATTATCATGGTAAGCTCAGTTGTCCCCTACAGCAGCTCATTCATCACACCATGCCTGGGTAGTCTCTGATGGAGAAGTGCTTATGTACAGGACCCATCACAAGGTATTGAGCTCTGCTGAGGGTTAGAGGCAACATGGTCCTTATCACCCCTAAACAGCCTGTTGTCCTGCCTGGTTCTATCATCTGAGGGGTCCAATGGTCAACAGAGGACCAGAAGGCCATACCTTATAGCTTTCTTATGACTGATTTTATTGGAAGGAAACTAATTATTGTGATCCTGAGAGATAGTCTGTCTTGACAAATTTTGCTTTTAAAAATTACATGAATGAGTTTCTTTGAATTTCAATTCAATTTCAAATTAAAATTGTTATTCTACTTCCAAATTCAGTAATTCAGTTGCAATTTAAAAAGCATTCTCAATACAATTTCGAATGGAGATTATCTCTCTTATTTACCACTCTCATGTCATTTTAAAACAACATTTTCAAATAGCTATTTTTCTCTTAAAGTAACAATCCCTGTAGGGTGCATTTTTTGTGTAAGATGAAAAATTATATTTATTAGTCCTTTGTTTCTGTTACGTTTAGTTCTGTCAGTTCAACGTGTTTTAATTAGGTTTTCCCTGTGCCTGTTTGCCTGAGTTGTAGTTCCTTGTTTGTTTCAGTGGTTGTTAATTAATTCTTTTGTAACACATTACAGAATACCAGAATACCTTTTTTTAATTATGGACCTGCCGGCTGTCCAACTGCTCTGCCTATAGAGGTGAAGGAGCAAAATCAAGATGTCCACACCAAGGACTTCTTAGATCTGATGGCTCCAGACCACTCGCTTTGTGTGTTCTACTTTACCAGCCTCAGCAAGCGATCCAAGGCGTAAGCCAGAGCCCACTTTAGACACAGAGCCTGAGCCCGCCGCAATGTCAGCACCAGATGGAACAAAGACTGAGCCAATCATCGCCCTGGAGCCCAAGCCCAACAGATTGTCTGTCTCGGTGTGCGAACCAGCTAAATCATCCGTCACTGTGGGTGTCCTCAGAGTTTGAGGGCATGGAGTGGAGCTACTCCTACACTCCTGTCTCTGAAGGTGAGCTGCAGCTGGCCTCTGTTAACTATCATGATGAAATGGAAGAGGATATTTCCCTGCGCCTCCCAGTCCCCGCAGGTCCCGCCCAGCTCCAAGTCTACTGGATCTCTACTGGTCAGAAGACAGAGCTGCTTGTGGTCCCGGCCAACCCAACACTTAATCACAACTTCACAATTCAGCTAGGCTCATCATCCATAACTCCATCAAGGTCAGCCAGGAACCTTGGAGTTGCAATTGATGATCAATTGAACTTCACAGACCACACTGCTAGAATTGCCCGGTCATGTAGATTTGCCTTGTACAACATTAGGAGGATCAGGCCCTTCCTATCAGAGCATGCTACACAACTCCTACAGAGCCTACAGTTTGCCTACAGAACAACCACTGGCTCTGCTCCCTTTTACTTAAACTCATTACTTCAGACTGATGTGCCATCCAGAAACTTGCGCTCTGCAAGCGAATGACGTCTTGTCGTGCCATCTCAAAGAGGCACAGAATCTCTTTCACTGACCTTTACCGTGACTGTTCCCTGCTGGTGGAATGATCTGCCTAACTCAACCAGAGCTGCTGAGTCCGTAGCCACTTTCAAGAAACGGCTGAATTTTGCTGTGCTCAACTCCCACATTGCCGCCATTGAAGGCGACCAGCCTGTTGAAACACTCTGGGCAAACATGACTAAGACGATCCGTGACGTGGTGGGAGAGTGCCTCGGTGCGACCAAGCCAGGGCGACGATTTGTAGACAAGCAGGTCTGGTGGTGGACCGACGAGGTTCAAAAAGCTATGAAGGCGAAGAAGGCCGCGTTCAGATTGTGGCGTGTCTCATGGGTGGCCGACGACTGGCATGAGTACAGACAACAGAAGTCGATAGCGAAGAAGGAGTTGTCTACCGCGAAGGCCCGGCACCACGCCGACCTTTATGCCCAGCTCGACACGCCTGAAGGAGCCAACCGAGTCTACAAACTCGTGAACGACCGCCATCGCTAGACACTGGACATCGGTCAAGTAATATGAATATCAAAGACGCCGGCCATCAAGTCCTCCGTGATCCCCCGTCATTTTGCAATGCTGGAAGGAGTACTTTGACTCGATGTCCAACAAGGAATTCCCGCATCCATTGATCACAAGCGCCGCCCCCATCCGCTGGCCTGTACCGCAGCCCTATCGAGGTCGAGCTTGCCGTCTTCACCGGGAGAAGAACCAGCAAGTACATATGGCCTTTCTCGACTTCGAGAAGGCATTTGACCGTGTGCCCCGGGATCTCATCTGGCATTCCCTCCGCTCTCACGGTGCCCCCAAAGAGTACATACAGTGGATCCAGCTCCTTTACACCAACACCACCAGCGTCGTCCGATGCCCCGCAGGCCTGTCCGAACCGTTTCCGACCACCGTCGGCATGCACCAGGGATACGCCCTCTCCCCACTCCTTTTCGACCTTTGCATGGATACTGCCACGAGGGATATTCAGGCATCTCAGCCCTGGTCACTTCTATTCGCCGACGACATCTTCCAAGCTGACGAAGCCCGTCGTGGGCTTGAACGTCAAGTGCAAGACTGGAATGAGCGGTTGGACGTGCACGGATTGTGCCTCAACATCAAAAAGACTGAGTAAATGGAGTGCGGACCCCAGACCAACGGGACAATCAGAGTTAGAGGGCAGCCATTAAACAACGTCACCGAATTCAAATATCTCAGTTCGCTCATTCGGAGCGACTGCGATTCCCTCCCTGACGCCCGAGCCCGAGTCAACACAGCATGGCTCAAATGGCGACAAGTCACGGGCATTCTCTGCGACCGCCGAATGCCCATACCACTCAAGGGCAAGTTTTATAAAACCGTTGTACACCCAGTCGCGTTGTACGGTTCCGAGTGTTGGCCAGCCACCACCAAACATGAGCAGGCCCTCCACGTTATAGAGATGAAGATGCTCCGCTGGTCCCTCGGCCTCATGCGATTCGACCGCGTCATGAATGAAGATATCCGAAGGCGCATGGGTGTGGCGCTCATAGTTGATAAGACGCATGAAGCCCGACTCCGCTGGTATGGCCACGTCATCAGAAGTGGCGATGAGACAGTGGTGAAAACGGCCTATCATCTATCACCACCTGGACGACGACCGAGCGGCCTGCCAAAGAAGCGGTGGCTCGATCGTCTGGCTGGGGACATGCACGCAGTTAATATCACCACTGATGATGCCCTAGATCGAGCCAAGTGGTGAAAAGCATGCGACCAAGCAGACCCTATACAAATATGGGATACACGCTAGGACAAAGAAGAGAATAAATAAGTATTTTTGATTCATCTTTGTTCATGCGTGTCTAACACGTGACAGTATCAACACATGTCTAACAAATTAACTGTCTAATATATTACAGTAAAAGCTGTCATCTTTACAAGAGGGCTGCACTATTTGACATTTACAGTACTCTTTAATAGAACAAGCGGGCACGGCTTTCTACATGACCTCTGTTTGTGATTAATGACCTTCTTTAATGAACTGCCTCTGTTGCGATGCATCCACTTCCCTTTCAGGCCTCATTGTAAAATCCCCACCACTTGTTATTCCATTTCCTATCTCTAACATCGCTAATTTAGATTAATTACATGTCCCTCAGTGCAAATATTCATGCAGTGACTGTTATTAAGTCCAAAATCTACATAATTGGCATCCCTAAAACTCTCCTCTCAATTGACCTCTTACTGTCACGGTTCAGGGTGCATCATCGGCTTCCCCTGTTGTCTATGTTTGTCCTGTCATTTTCTGCAGCTCGTGATCTGGGCAATCAGCACTGTCTGTGCAAACGTGTGTGCATGCGGTTACCTGTTGCTTGTTCCTTTTTCCCCTTATATTCTCTGCTGTGTTTGCCCCTTGTTGTCAGATTTGTGCTTTGTCTCATTGGAACTGTTCTCTGTCTTACCTTTGTTTGCTGTTGTCCCAGGACACTCAGACGAGGAGTGACACAGCTGGTCTTTCTCCTGCTGTTCTCTGTCTCCTTCCCCGTCCACTGTGTGTCCACTGGTGGCTGTACGGACAGCTCTGGAGCTCCCATATATTTCATTATATATGTTCATATGTGTAATTTCAATTTGGAGGTTGTTTTTTCCAAAGTGTTCCAATAAACTCTGTTTCACAAACCCTCTGCATTTGAGTCCTCTGTTCACCCACTCTGACACCTACCCACAGGTGCAGGACAAGCCAGTCAGATTTAATATGGGCTTCTTTTGCTCCTCTTCTCTATTGTGATCTTAGTGTGTGAAAGAAAACAGAAACGTATATTTTCATATAGTTATATAATCAACCATTGTGAGAGTCATGCTGAAGCCCTCCAGTGTGGTTTGCTCTGTCATCAGAACATTATCTAGTTGACGAGAAAGGCAAATAACAGTGTTTAACATGCAGATATTTTTAAATAAAGTGTCATAGTGCTGTGATCTCTGTTAGTGTGGGCACTCTGTTACCACAGGGTTCTGTTTTTCCAGGAGGAAACTGCTTCGCACGGCATGATTCCCCGCGGAGAGCGCTTCCCCTCACCAACGAATATCAGATTCCTCATTTATATGCCAATTACTGAACAAATTAATACAGCACTGTGAAAAATAATTCCGGCGAACACATCAGCGACTCCTGTTTGCTCACTCCTATCTGTTTTACTCCAAATAAACTAATTATAGATTCCGACCTTTTAGACTATTCTTTGTGGCTGAGGGCTAACGATAGATAATGCTTTTTAATTAATCACACATGCTAATTATGCTTCCCATGACATTTGCCACTATCCACTGCAGCTGAGAGAGACATATGGAGCATATGTTTTCAGAGGAGATTCTACTGTGCTTATCGGTGCATTATGAAATTCAGAAATATACACCATGCAGAGATTGTTTTAATAGGTATACTGGTATTCTGAATCAGCTTTCTGAAACCTGTATTGTTGTATGCTTGATAACGTTTTAAAATGCTATAATTCAGTTTTGACCTGGCCAGCTTTTCTGGTATTACAGTAGGTACAAGCTGAAACAGTATCATATTTATTTATTTTTATTTATTAAAAATATTTTTATTTATATATATATATTTTTTTTTTCCAATAATTTATCATTTCCTTCAATTAGGTTAATTGTCAATTATGGTAAATTTCTTCATTTGTTAAATTTAAATATTGGATATTTAATTGTAATATTTAATTTAAATGTAAAAGATTACATTTGCTGAACACTCACTTGAAGTGAATCTTTTAAAACACTAATAATTTAATAACACTATTAAAATTAATCTTCAGCAAATATCAAAATGAATATCCATAGAATTTAAAACTACTGTTTTTGTGTTTATTTTTTACTGTATTTAGACAAAATATAAAAGAGGTATTTCGATGGTCCACTTTAGATATTCTATATAAGTAACTTTGCAACATGTCAACTAACTCTCATTAGAGTATTGTCTGATTAATATCTGTTAACACTTTATTTGGATGGTCCACCAACAGACATATTGACTATAAGTAACTTTGCAACTACATGTCAACCCTAACCCTAACCTAACTCAGTCTACTACAGTGTATTACTCTAATGGGAGTTAGTTGACATGTAGTTGCAAAGTTACTTATAGTCTAAAAGAGACGCTTTCTTACACCCAAACTCGACACATATGGACGCTTGGGCAGGACCCCTCGGCGTCACTTTTTAACGCACAAGGTAGCCTACCCCTTTAGCGTCATTTTTCGACGCCCAGGGCTGCAATTTTTGAATGTGTGCAATATGATGTAAGGCGGATAGAGAAGAACCTGATTGCTTTTGGGTCTTTTCTTCACACAAATCAAACGTTTGGCCTCGGAACAATTGGACTATTAGAATGTATTTTTTATTTTTTATACATTGTGCCTGTAGTCGTGGGGTTGGGTTACGTGTTCAAATGTGTCTAAATTGCGTAAATAAAATTATGCTGACTGATTAAATTGAGAATCACACTACAACATGTCATAATGGCAAAATTATAACCCAATATAATTTCATCATGACGATAACATTCCCATGCATGCCCAACGCATCTGTGTATTGTATGACGCCAAAGGTTTCTCATTGAAATCAATGGCTGTGCCGAAAAATTACGCTAGCGTCAATATATGACGATTTGGGAGTGAGAACGTGTTGTCTAAATAAAGTGTAACCATTATGGATATTTGTCAGAATTGTAATATTGGTACTTCTCTAATAAATAACAACATAATATTCTATGGCTGATTCACATACAAAGTAGCTAGATGTGCAGATATTTTGTGTCATTTATATTGTGTGTTTTAGCTAAAACACTGCGGAATTCAGGAATGCAGTTATAAATGTACCCCTCACGAAACTATGGCACTGTCTGTAATACTTTTATAGCTTCCTGATATGTGATTAAACCCCCTTAGCCCTGAAGGCATTTTTAGAGTTGTTTTTTTCTGAGTGTCATACACAAAAGTACAGTAAAGTCTTAACTTCAAAACTACAGCAAGGAGAGTCAAAATGTATCGTTTCATATAAAAAGTAGCGATTCTTTTAGGAAAAGTATCGATTCATTTTAAGGAAAGTTTTGATTCATTTTAAGGAAAGTACTGATTCTTTTTGAAAAAGTATCGATTCATTTTAGATAAAGTACTGAATCTTTTTAGGAAAAAGTATAGATTCTTTTAAAGGGTAGTAGCGATTTTTTTGAAAAGTAGCGATTCTTTTTGGAAAAAGTAGAGATTCATTTTAAGTAGTGATTCATTTTAGAAAAAGTATTGATTCTTTATAGAAAAGTAGCGATTCATTTTAAGGAAAGTAGCGATTCTTTTTTGAAAAAGTAGCGATTCTTTTTAGAAAAGTATTGATTCATTTAAAGGAAAGTGTCGATTCATTTTAGACAAAGTAGCGATTCATTTTTGCAAAAGTATCGATTCATTTTAGGAAAAGTAGCAATTTATTTTTTATCAAGTAATGATTCTTTTTGAAAAAGTATCGATTCTTGATTTGTGTGTGTGTGTGTGTGTGTTTTAGAAAACCCCAAAACAGCTTAGTCAGAATTATATCAAGTAAACAGGAAAAAAATTGTGCAGGGAGGGAACCAAAACTCTGAGTATCAGACTATAATAAGATTCCTGTTCAAGCATGAAACCTATTAAACGGTTGGGAGGATTTGCTCTTATTCACAAAACCTGAGATTTAATTTTTATGTTGCACTCCATTTCTTGACTGAATGACATGAAATGTCCCCTTTGATAGATTAGACAGAGTCAGCATGCTTTAAAGTCAATACCCTGTAACAGACAACACAGAACTGCTGTATACACTGTTATACTGTATGCTGCAATAGTGTGCAATCCTGAATATGCAGCTTTATTACATTAAAAGACAACTGAGCTGCATATAAGTTTTCACAGTGATTTTTTGAATAATTCTTAAACTTTCTTTTGTATCGAGATCTAACTTGGGTCATTTTCGTCCACATACCAGTGGAACAAAACAAACTGAATTATATTTTTTATAATATCTCAATTGTTTCTTCCAGACAGCAATGCGATTAAATGGAGGACAATGGAGACTTTCATTTATGACTCTTGCGTCTCAGATCTTTCTTCACATATGTTCTCCCCAAGAATTATCACGAGATCTTACCACAATATCACATACTCAAATTTGCTAAGATTTCCAGGTCTTGCTAAGATTTCAATATGAACTGAAACATTTTTCATAAAAAAATAAAAATAAATCACATTATCTGAGCTATGCTATCCACATTCATTTTATAGCTTTGTATTAAACAGTGGTCTAAACAGGGGTTCCAAAAACAATTTTTCACAGCAGAACCAGTTTGTACTTGATAACACCTGATGTACTTGTTACATCATATAAGAATGGCATCCACGGTAATGTTAGTCTTTCTGTTTATTCTGAGGTTTACTGAAGCCAGCCAGATCCCTGCGGTATCCAGATCAGATGGTTGACCTGCGCCTAGACACAACCACAACGCATGATGTAGTCAGCCGGATCCGGGCCGTATCCAGATCAGATGGTTGACCTGCGCCTAGACACAACCACAACGCATGATGTAGTCAGCCGGATCCGGGCCGTATCCAGATCAGATGGTTGACCTGCGCCTAGACACAACCACAACGCATGATGTAGTCAGCCGGATCCAGGATGTATCCAGATCAGATAGAGGACCTGCGCCTAGACATGACCACAACGCATCCCTGAAGTGTCAGCAGAGATTGTGTCAACTAGACTCTCCCGTGTGAAGACATGACAGCCATCGGCACTGATCCTCAACAAACCCGTCTCCATACTGGCATGATGACTCCGATCTTCAACCAGATGGAACTGGATAAATATTCTGAATGTTCTGATCCAATCTGACTTCTGACCTGTAATGCTGCCTGAATCATAATCATACACTCTTCGTTCACTGGCCAGAGGAGAACCGGCCCCCCGACTGAGCCTGGTTTCTCCCAAGGTTTTTTTCTCCATTCTGCCACCCGATGGAGTTTTGTTTCCTTGTCACTGTCGCCTTTGTTACCTTTGACTTTTGGCTTGCTTAGTTGGAGACACTTAATATTCAACAATATTATCAATCTGCCTGCATTGACACCATTATATGAGAACTGAACTGAGCTGGACGATGACATCACGGTTTTCTGCAGAGCGACTATATATATAAATAAACTAAATTAATAACTTTTTTACAATAACAATTAACCATCACTGTACTTACTTAAGCTGGACTATGATGCTATTTTCTTCTAAATCTGATGTACAGCAGAAACAAACTTTGTTGCATTATCTTCCTGTTATCACTGTAAAGCTGAAACAATCTACAGTATATTGTAAAAAGCACTATAAAAATAAAGGTGGCTTGATTTGACTTTACTTGACTTGACTCCAGTATAAAAAAGGCAGTGGCTAACATGCAATAGATGCTATTTATACTGAGTGTAAATAGTATCCAAAACTATTTTCTATGCACTAAGTGCAAATAGCGTTACATGCTATTTACGCTAAGTGTAGATGCTATTTACACTATATATGTAACATTTTAGTCCAGTTAAAGGTACACTGTGTAGTTTTTTATTAGCTAAAATCAATGTCTTCATTCATAAATATGTCCTCATTGGTGTAAAATTACCTCTGCCAATGATCTGACTTATCCTCATAAGCGAAGAATTTCTGATCTTGATTTATTGGACGAGTAAGTCCAAGGAGGCTTCCATGTCGTTCCGCCATTTTGAAAAACTATAATAGCAGAGAGGGACAAAAATCACTAGCCTACCTTAACGCGTTTCCACAACGCGTTCTAGTTCAGAGCCAGCATCACGTGACTGAAACCAGCTAAAACGGACAAGGAGATCAGTGAGAGGCGCTTGTCACTGCCCCGGCAAATTTGAAAGGCTGCACTGCACGGTACTTCATAATGCAGGATCATTCTTATGACGAGAAGGAGTCCTTGTCGCCAAAAAAATCAAAACATTTATTTTCAAAGGAAACGTGACCGGCGAATTAAAAAAAACGAGGGTAAATATCGGGATATATTTTCCCAGGTGGAAAGAGCTAATGAAGGAGAAAGACTTTGAAAGGGACGCTGAAGTTGCCTGCTCTCTTCTTGCAGCTAGATTTTATAGTTCCAAGTTCAAGGGGTTTCATTTTTATACCACATCTCTATACCACATCTCAGACATATCAGACTATACCACATCTCAAACCTGAATGGACAGCAGTTTTTTTTTATCGCAAGAATGATTTAAAAAAGATGATCATTAAAAAAAAAAAAGAATCAATGGCCTAGTGTCAGCTGCCCAATGCTGATCTGTTATTTTTGATAAAGATAAAATAGTACACCTCAAAGATCCTGTTTTATATCCCCATTAGTTAGGTGGCAGGGGGGAGATCAGATTAAAAATCTATTAGGAGCCAACTCATGGGATTCATTAGAGGAGAACTTGTTCTGCTTACAAGCGCATTTTCGACTTTAATTAGTAATACATGCTAAAATGAAGTTATCATCCCCTTTCCAAATTAGTTAGGGTAATAAATCACGTGCATACATACCAACGTGCCCTTTTATGCCCACACAGTGTCATTATAGTGTCTGTATGGTGTGTGTTGTGCATGATGAAGTTCAAGCATATCTGTGTTCAGTGTATTGATTTTCGTCGCTATGTTGGTTCATACAATTGGCATAATTACAAATGTGCTGTAATTTGAGGAATGAATGATGGAGAGTGAGCTGACTTTGTTACACAGTAAGTATCCCATCCAATATCCCATCCACTGCATTTCACAGCAGAAGCTGAGAGGCTGGATATTTATTGCAGTAATGAATGATCACACTAAAAAACAAGAAAATGAAAATGGACAAACCCACAACATTATAGAAACAATCAACAGAAAGGGGTGCTTTAACCATAAGTGATCCAACATGAAAACTAGCTCTGAATTTTAAAACTTCATTAAGGACAATGCATGTTAGGATTCATTTTTCAAAGTGTAATACATACAGACATTGTAACGGTGGCTATTTCAGAGGAACGAGAGTGGGATCCAGATGCAGCAAATATGGTACTTCATAATGCAGGATCATTCTTATGACGAGAAGGAGTCCTCGTCGCCAAAAAATCGAAACATTTATTTTAAAAGGAAACGTGACCGGCGAATTAAAAAAACGAGGGTAAATATCGGGATAGCTTTTCCCAGGTGGAAAGAGCTAATGAAGGAGAAAGACTTTGAAAGGGACGCTGAAGTTGCCTGCTCTCTTCTTGCAGCTAGATTTTATAGTTCCAAGTTCAGGGGGTTTCATTTTTATAATGACTATACCACATCTCAAACCTGAATGGACTGCAGTTTTTTTTAATCGCAAGAATGATTTAAAAAAGATGATCATTAAAAAAAAGAAAGAATCAATGGCCTAGTGTCAGCTGCCCAATGCTGATCTGTTATTTTTGATAAAGATAAAATAATACACCTCAAATACAGCATCCCTAATGCTGATCCAGATGCAGCAAATATTTTATTCAAACAAACATAAGTAAATATACAGGCAAAACTGATAAATGCAGACATGGGCAAGGCGACAACAGGCGCACACATAACAGGCGCACAATTAAATTCATAACAGGCGCTCTGTTAAATTCAGATAAGGGAGCTTCGTCGAATTGATTCATAATCCTTGATTTTCTTCTTTCACATTTATTTATAAATCAAAATGTTCAAATTTTACAGCGTGTGAACATATCTCCGATACTATTCTTTATAAAAAAACAATCAGATTGCTTTGATATCGCTACTTACAGTATATCCAACTTTCCGAACTTCCGCTACTAGCCATAGCCCGCTAGCATTGCACGCGTGGTCTCGCCTATCGATCGTCTTATTTACACCCGTATCACTGAAAGCTATAATTCGCCATTATAGCACATCTGCTATAATGGCGAATATATCAGATGTGTGTCTAACGTTACCTTTGAGTGCAGGTGAGGATACGTTCGAGCTGCATTCGGTGCAGTTAGAGCTAGAGTCCGTGGAGAAGCAGATCCGCGACCTACTAGAGAGGCAAGCCGAGCTGCGATATCGGCGATCAGCGCTTGAAACATCACGCGCCGATGCTCACAAGTCAGTGGTTAGTAATTTTTTTGACTCCGACCTCGTCTACTCCGTGTGTTTCTCTGCACAGGACCCTTGTACCCAGGACGCGATCATCCCTGGTTTCATTCACTCCGGCACCGACACAACACCATGGACCCTGGGTGATTCCACAGCGGAAGACGCGAGCCAGGACCAGAGCAAGGACCTCTCCGCCCCTCCCGGTCTCCCCTCTACGCGAGACGGAACGCGACGCTGTGATCATCGGCAGTTCCATCGTCCGGCATGTCCACGCTACCTCAGGTAAAGGTAAGGTGCGCACTCACTGCTTTCCTGGTGCTCGTGTTCTCGATGTAGCTGCGCAGGTTCGCGAGATCCTAAACGGTGACGAGCGCGTCGGAGCTGTCGTGCTGCACGCGGGAACGAACGACATCAGGCTGCGGCAGACGGAGGTTCTGAAGAAGGACTACAGGAGCCTGATCGAGACTGTACGCAGCACATCGCCTGAAACAACGATCATCGTGTCTGGACCGCTTCCCACGTACCGACTAGGACATGAAAGGTTCAGTAGATTATTTGCTCTAAATGAATGGCTAATGTCATGGTGTAATGAACAGAGACTGCTCTTTGTAAATAATTGGAATCTGTTCTGGGAGCGACCTAGGCTCTTCCGTGCTGATGACCTTCACCCCAGCAGAATCGGTGCAGCTCTTCTGTCGGACAACATCTCCAAGACGTTACACACACAGTCCAAATCACAGTCTTTGCTGTCCCAACTTAATTGATATAAGTACCAATGTAGAACATTATATAGAAACTGTGTCTATTCCTCGTTTAGTGAGGTCAAATATTAAATCTACTGTAGAATCTAGGAAAAATCTAATTGTGATTAAACCAGAAATTCTCAATATTAGTGAATAAAAACAATTTATAAAGCTAGGTCTTCTAAACATTAGATCGCTCACACTTAAGGCGGTTATTGTAAATGAAATGGTCACAGATAATAGTTTCGATGTACTTTGCCTTACTGAAACTTGGCTTAAACCAAAATGATTATTTCGGTCTTAATGAGTCTACTCCACCAGGATACTGTTATAAGCATGAGCCCCGTCTGATTGGTCGTGGTGGCGGTGTTGCAACAATCTATAGAGATATTCTTAATGTTACTCAGAAAACAGGTCACAGGTTTAATTTATTTGAAGTACTTGTGCTAAATATTACGCTCTTAGATGTAAGAAAGAAATCCCTATTATCTCTAGCCTTGGCTACTGTATATAGACCTCCAGGGCCCTATGCTGATTTCCTAAAAGAGTTTGCAGACTTTCTCTCAGATCTATTGGTCAATGTCGATAAAGCATTAATTGTTGGAGATTTTAACATACACGTAGATAACACAAATGACGCGTTAGGGGCTGCGTTTACAGATTTATTAAACTCCTTTGGGGTCAAGAAAAACGTCCATCGTCTTAATCATACACTAGATTTAATTATATCACATGGAACCAATCCAACCGATATAGATATTATACCGCAAAGTGATGATGTCACTGATCATTACATGGTAACTTGCATACTACGTACTGCTGAAATTTGTCATGTTGCGCCATGTTATCGACCAGGCAGAACAATCCTTCCAACCACTATAGATAGATTCTCAAATAGCTTACCTGATCTATCTCAACTGCTCAGTGAACCCAAACAAACTATGAGCACCATTTTCTCTAGTACATTAGACATTGTTGCACCAATTAGATTAAAAAAGGTTAGAGAGAAAACTAAAGCACCATGGTACAACAGTGCTACGCATGTTATCAAGAGAGAAACTCGTAATTTAGAGCGTAAATGGAAACAAACTAATTTAGAGGTCTTTAGAATCGCGTGGAAAGGCCCTAAAAGCAGCCAGGGCTGAGCATCTCCGCAAACTAATAGAAAATAACCAAAATAATCCAAGGTTTTTATTTAACACCGTGGCTAGACTAACAAATAAACAGACATCACCGGAGCAAAATATTCCGTGACAGTATAGTAGTAATGATTTTATGAATTTCTTCACTGAGAAAATAGAAAGCATCAGAAACACAATTGTAAATGTACAATCTTTAATGGTGTCTTATGATTCAGCCTCAATTATCGCCCCTCAAGAACAACTACAGCGCTTTACAACTATAGGACAGGAAGAGCTAAATAAACTTATCATTGCATCTAAACCAACAACATGTTTATTAGATCCAAAACCCACTAAACTACTGAAAGAAGTGTTACCTGTAGTGGAAGAGCCTCTTCTCAATATTATTAACTCGTCTTTATCTTTAGGTCATGTTCCAAGAATATTCAAGTTGGCAGTTATAAAACCTCTCATTAAGAAACCACAATTAGATCATAATAACCTAGCAAATTACAGACCCATTTCAAATCTTCCATTTATGTCTAAAATACTAGAAAAAGTTGTCTCCGCTCAATTGTGCTCTTTCTTGCAAGAAAATGATATCTATGAAAAGTTTCAGTCAGGATTCAGGCCGCATCATAGCACAGAAACTGCGCTCGTTAAAATTACAAATGATTTACTTCTAGCTTCTGACCAAGGCTGTATCTCAATACTAGTTTTACTCGATCTTAGCGCTGCGTTCGACACTATAGATCACAAAATACTCTTAAATCGACTACAAAACTACACTGGTGTTCATGGACAGGCATTAAGCTGGTTTAGATCGTACTTATCAGACCGCTACCATTTTGTCTGTTTAAATGGGGAAATATCGAAGATAACGTCAGTAAACTATGGAGTGCCGCAAGGATCTGTGTTAGGCCCTCTGCTATTCTCAATATATACAGTATGCTGCCACTTGGTAATATTATAAGAAAACATGGAATTAATTTCCACTGTTATGCTGATGACACTCAGTTATATATTTCATCACGACCAGATGAAAACACTAAATTATCTAAATTGAGTGTGTTAAAGATATAAAATACTGGATGACGTGTAATTTTCTGCTATTAAATTTAGATAAAACTAAGTAAAGGTATTACTTATTGGTCCAAAAAACTGCCCACAAAACCTCTTACAATACAACTTTAATTTAGAAGGATGTCCTGTTACTTTATCCACTACAGTAAAATACCTGGCTTCTATCGCGTTCTTTAAGATCACTAAATTCAAGGCTTCTGGTCATTCCTAGGATATCTAAGTCCACTAAAGGAGGGAGGGCGTTTTCACATTTAGCTCCTAAACTCTGGAATGGCCTTCCTGATATTGTTCGAGGCTCAGACTCGCTGTCCCAGTTTAAAACTAGATTAAAGACATCTCTTTAGCCAAGCATTCACATAATACTTACCTTTTATACTACAGTTGAATCAGATCGAATGCATTAATATTATGAACAGCAGCTATGCTAATTATTTCCCATCTGCTTTTCTGTTGTTATCTCGGGACGCTAGTCCCGAGGTAAATAGAGTTTGTCAGCTCCAGTTTGTATCCAGCCTCTCATGGAAACTTCAGATGCCCCAACACCCGTGAAAAGACGACTCGACGCCTGTGAAGAGACGACTCGACGCCGGCGATATGTTATGCCCTAAATTAATACATGATTAACTAACTGTATTTTTCTATGAACATTTCTGAAATGCACTTTCTGTAAAGCTGCTTTGAAACAATATGTATTGTGAAAAGCACTATACAAATAAATTTGAATTGAATTGAATAACATCCATAGAAGGACAACACCAGACAAAGAACATGAGAAACACTTGGGTATATATACACTCAAGGGGAGATAGGCGAACAAGACACACAAGGGGAACAATCATGAACTAATCAACTAATAAAGTCATAAAAGTCCAACATAAAAGTCCACACAAGACAAGGTCAGCACAAGACAGGAATCATGACAGACATACTGCAAATAAAGGGAATTAAATAATACAAACGGTAGGTGAAAAGTAAGTTTAACTTGGATTCAATTGCATTTGAGGCTTTTTCACGATGAGTCATATAGTGTTGATTGCCAATTAGCAGAGAGTGTGTTATAAAACTAAAAGACGGTTGACAATAAGCACTTTGATACATGTGATTTTAAGGCAACCGATAGAGGTCAAAATGGTAGTTCCCCAATAGTGTCAGGAAAATTAAAACAATCATGAAACATACAGAAATATAAATCTAGAGCTTTCCTCATCGCTGTGTCCTTCAAATGACTGATGGTGAACTGATGAATCACTTGTGTTAAGAACTTGTTCAGCTACATTGGCAAGACATGATCTCAGCACCACCACCACTGCTGATTAATACATATATTAAATGACACCAGTCACATGTGCCAGTAACATTAGTCATGTTTATGATGCCTAGCCCTTTATGTTAAACTCAGCCTCCTAGACAGAAGCAGTGCAGATGGGGGAGGGTTTCTGGTATACAGCACAATCGTCTGGTTTGGAATGTAAGATTGAGTTTGATGTTTTTATTGACTAAAATGTAAAAAAAACAATGTCCTGATGATTTTTATTTTGTTTTGCTTTCCCTTCTTTTTTTTTCTCCAGTTCCTGCTGTTCTAATCTCAAATACTGTATCTATTCCTAACACTGTTCAAACCTAATACAATAAGCTGGAGTTTGTATTCAGAGTTATTATTCCCCTAATACTGCTTTTGCATTACTATGAAATTGGATGCATTTTGAAGTGTTCTGCTCAGGTTTTGCAAACTTGATGCAAGCTTGTCCAATATGCCCTCCCAAAAACACCTGATAAAGTCTGTTGTGATTATTGTGATAAATATACAGGGGGTTGGACAATGAAACTGAAACGCTGGCCAATATAGTGTTGGAGGTTTCACACCTGTTGGCTAATCTTCACTGATTTTACAATCCATCAGTAAGAACAGTGTAAAAGTTGAATCAATAGCACAGCTGTACATAAAATATTGCAATCCACACAACAGAATGGGAGACACATCAGAGTTCAAAAGAGGACAAATTGTTGGTGCACGTCTCGCTGGCTCATCTGTGACCAGGACAGCAAGTCTTTGTGGAGTATCGAGAGCTATGGTATCCAGAGTAATGCCAGCATACCGTCACGTAGGACGAACCACATCTGACAGGAGTAACTGTCGACACAAGAGGAAGCTGTCTGAAAGGGATGTCCAAACCCGGATTGAATCCAAAAATCATAAAACCACAGCTGCCCAACTCACTGAAGAATTAAATGCGCACCTCAACTCTCCTGTTTCCACCAAAATTGTTAGTCGAGAGCTCCACAGAGACAAAATTTATGGTCAGGCTGTTATAGCCAAACCTTTGGTCATTCATGCCAATGGCAAATGTCAGTTTCATTGATGCCAACAGTGTAAATCGGTGTAAAACTACAGTGATGAGTCCACCTTCACTGTCTTTCCCATATCCGTGATAGTTACGGTGTGGAGAAGCCCCAAAGAGGGTTAACACCCAGAGTGAAGCACGGGGGTGGATCAGTGATTGTCTGGGTGCATCAATGCCAAGGACTACCGAACCATGATTCTGGAGGAACATTTGCACCTAATGGTTCAAACACTGTACCCTGAAGAAGGGGGTGCGTGTATCAGCATGATAATGCACCAGTACACACAGCAACACTTGTGACAGATTGGTTTGATGAACATGAAAGTGAATTTGAACATCTCCCATGGCCTGCACAGGCACCAGATTGAAATATTTTGGAGCCACTTTAGGGTATTTTGGAGGAGCAAGTCAGAAAACAATTTCCTCCACCAGCATCACATAGTGACCTGGGCTGTTCTGGAAGAGAAATGGCTCAAAATCCCTCTGGCCAGTGGCCATTGTGGAGGACTCATTATTACACTCAAGGACTCAAGGACACTATCTGTCATTCCAAAGGCGAGCTGTTTGTGGAGAAACGCGACATTCTCAGTTTTCAATTCCATTACTAAACCCAAACAATAAATGCCGTTTAGATGCTCTAAAAGTGATCACTGATCGCGCATGGCCGTCATTTTGTCCTCTATAGTTACAGCACGAAAAAAGCCAAGAATGAACATATGAAGGTTTTGTTGAAAGATAAGAGTACAACTTACTGAAATGTATTATCCCTTTTGTAATCATCTCCAATAAGTTTCAACCCTGAAAATTTTCAATAAAGCTTGTGAACAAGTCGTCATTTAAACTTAAATTGCAATAAACTGACTTTAAAAAATGAGTTTTCAAAAATTGCTCAACTTATTTTGATGAGTTAAAGCAATGTAAAAACATATGTTGTTATAACTTACTGATCATATCATTTTTTACAGTGCAGCTCGTCAGTTATAACTAGAAAATTTTACTAAAGAGAAGAGCATATTGCTAAAATCATAAACCTATTGTTTAAATATGTACACTATATTTTAAAAAAGAGCATTATATTTTCCTTATTTAGTGCTTACAATTCAAAATGTGTTTCTATGTCAAAAATGACTTGAAATGATGGAGCAGATCGAATTATGCATGATGTTGATAATGACAATAATTAAAGTATATTAAAAGCACCTCATTATAATTTGAAATAAGGCAAAACCAATTATTTGAAAGAGTAAAATTTATTCCATTTCCTCATATTGTCCTCTGGACATTCACTCCTCATTTATCTAATCATTTAAACACATTTCATAAATAGAGATCTGGTCATTTGTGAGGTGGACTGTACAGAATAAAACCTCAAAAGTGAATATTAGAAAAAAAGAAAGAAAGAAAGAAAGAAAGAAATGGGTCACATGTGGATTGTGGGTTATATATTTACAACATACAATAGAAGAGGGAAGAAAAGTAATTAAAGAATTAATGAGCATCTACTGACACAATGCAACTGCAAAGCAACCTGTTGGAATGGCTTGTCAACAGCACATACGGGATATTTGAAAGAGATTTATAAATATATTTAGATGGTTTGCAAGCATGAGTATACAACATGACTCTCTAACCAGTTACCAGACAGCAGTTTTCGGCCCCTGAAATAGAGTAAGTGCATATGACCGATGGTAAAGAAATCTGCCAAAACAAAATCAGATACAATCAGTGTAGAATCTCTAAATGCAAACAATATCATGCTGTCTAAATCTGCTATGTAATCATTGTTGCTGTACACAAGGATATAATACAAATGAATCACAACAAATATGATGTGAATACTGGCAATCAGAAAAACACAGACCATTTTCATGTTGGAAGAGAACCTGAGACAAGTTGTGTATTGATGACAACATACAATTCCCTCAAATGCGTTAGGAGCTTGTCCATTTACCTTAAATAAAATTACCCTTAAATAACCCTAACCGGAAAGGAAATTAAATAAAATGATGTGTTGTAAATGGGCCATACGATGTTTACATAAGGCCTACAATGATATCGGAAATGACTCAGGCATTCTTTAAAAAACAGAGGAGAATAAAACACACAAACCCACTCTCACTTGAAAATCATACAGTATTTGCTACACATCTACAAAAAAAAAAGAAAAGAAAAAAAAAAGAAAAACACAATGCTAGGATTGTCTGTTTACTTATGCTTGATATTCATGATGGCATCATGGAAATCCTTTGCAGGCCCTGATTTAAATATTCCACATTTGCAGTGTTTTTTTTATGTTTTGTTCTTTGTCCTCATTTTTGATATCCTTGAAATGAGATAAGTGTACAATTATTATCTTATCTTACATGTACTGAAGCACTTTACATAATGATTGCAAAAAGTGGCGTATAATCATATCAACCCAAGGCGGATGGAAATCATGTTCCAAAAGCATATCATAACATGATTATATACAAACGTTGTCTAAATAAGATCATAACGGCAATGTTTAGAACAGCTGATGTTTACGTAGCAAGCTCTGAAACTGAAGACGTGATTTGACCTTGTTATATTGCATTTCCACAACAATGTAATCTTCTTTTAATATTAATCACCTGCGCTCCGACAATAAAGATTCATTGGCATGAAACGTTTGCAATTAGCATCTCTCAATCGTAATAACATATCGACATGTACAAATTAAAGACAGCTCCGAGTGCATCATGCGGAAGTCCCGTGGCTTCAAAAATTGCAACGTATGTACAGAGATAGTCTTTAGAAAACTGATTTTGTGTGTATGTGAATGGGAAGTTTTTTTTTTTTTGAGTACACATGTACTTTATGTGAGCATGGGCGTATGATGAGAGTTTTAGTGCAGGTAGCATTCCATCGGAACCCTTCTCAACATCACAAGGGTTCAATGTAGAAAAACCTTGGTTTATATGGCGTGGAAGTACGTCCCTTAAGTACGTCCGAGCAAAGAAAAAAAAATGTGAATTTTCCACTTGGCAACATGAAAAAATTGTGACGGGGCAAAAAAACCCCATTGACGTCTGAGGCCTAATTCACATAATAGAGCCAGTAGATCAAATTGAAAAGAGAGAAAGCAGCGGGAAATATTATCCGTGACCATCGATCGATGGCGTTCACGTCTGTGAGGTCAGGGATTTTGATTTTGAGCTGGGAAGAGCGTCTGCGTAGCCGTGGTTTCTTCGACTGCACGTTCCTTTCAATGCTGTGGCGGCCCTCGGGCCGCGCTGTGCTCTGTTTGCGATACTGGATCCCTGAGTTATCGAACACCATTGAAGTGGAGTTTCGGGCTTCGCTGACGCTGGTGGTGATCTCGTTCCCGGCCACCTCATTGTGGATCTCCAGGGTGGTCAGAAGGATATTTCCCTGGGAATCCACCTGCAAGCAGAGACAATCCTGGTTACCACGTTTTTCTTTCTCTATAAAGCCTACTATTAAGTATGACACTCAACAAAAACACATATGGAAACTATATAGATAGGTTCAATAAATATTCCATTTAAAAAGCTATATGATTTTTCAGTAACACTTTACAATAAGGCCTCATTTGTTAACACTAGTCATTGAACTAACAATGAGCAATACATTTGTTACAGTTTTCATTTAATGTTAGTTAATAAAAAATACAGTCGCTCATTGTTTTCATGTTAGTTCACAGTGCATATGAATAGTATTTCATAGTGCAGTGCATTGCACAGTGCAATATTTCATATTGCACAGTGCAATAGTCTTTTCTGACTATTATTTCATACAGGGTCCAAAAAAACCTTTAAACAGTGAATTTAAAAAGTAAATTACTCAGTAAACCCCCCTAAACTACTTAGACATTATTAAAGTCAATGTATTTGTTTTTTGGATTATGAAAAGTGAGGATTTTGTGGTTAGTTAGGCATGTTAGACAAGCTACAATGGAGGCGTTCACATGACATACATAAAGAATGAAAGAGCCTTCAAAACAGTTCTTTGCACATAAATGACAAACAACTCGATTTATGTGGCTATGATTTACATGTCAAATAATGTCAGTTACATTATGTATCCACTACAGTGGAATGCTCACAAGAAAATAAATAATAATAATGGTATACTGTATATGTAAAGCACTGCCATAGACACATGACACAGACATGAATTACTGCTGAAGTGCTGTTCTCCAGTACAACACACAGAATCCAACAGAACTCATTTTATAATCAATGGTACTATAAATCATCAACATGCTAATGCATCATTGCAGTAACAATATGACAATGAGATGCTCTAAACAAGCCACACATTTCAAAAAGCAATATTCTGTATAAGGTTGTACAATTGCAATGTCAAATCATATTTAGGTTATAATCTGAGCCAGTGTAAATAAGAACAAGTTGGGCAAGTTGTTAACCTTACAAGAATCATATTAGGAAGCAAAAGTTCTCATATATAAGGTGTGATACTTTAATGTAACCTAGGTGATATGTGGGAGTCCTTAGGCCTTGTCCACACGTTTTTTTTCCCTTTTTTTCTCTCTGGTTTGGCCTTCCATCCACACTGAGACTTTTAGAAAACGCTCTCCCAAGTGGATAAATTTGACAATGTCGTTTCGTGGACTGTGAAAGCGGAGGTATTTGTAAACGATGACGCACGTTTAGTCGTGTGACGCATTTTGAACTGATAGATGTATGTTTATACCTCTATTGTGCCTGTTATGTGCTATTGACTTTCACACTGTTGCTAAAGATATGTTTCTTTGTTCACTCTTCATATCACAGTCCTGCAAAGATGAGAGAAAATTTGATCACAATTGCTGTCTTGTGATAAAACATGAGAGCAGTTGCGTTTTAGACCAAACATATAATGGTGAGTGACACTGACGCGTCAGTGAATGGTGAGATATTTAGCTAAATAAAATGATCCTGCCAGAAGAATAGCATGAGAACTTTATGATGTCTGTTCCATCTATATAATCTCAGTGAGCTTTTATGAGGTTTTAATCATGCGCAGTAAGGTGAATTTAGTGTTTTCTGACGATTCAGTGTGGATAAGAAACGTTTGGAAAACGCTTGAAAATGCTAGTGTGGACGGAGAGCGCTTTTTAAAAAATGTAAACGCCATTTTCAAATGTACAGTACAGGCCAAAAGTTTGGAAGCATTACTATTTTTAATGTTTTTGAAAGAAGTTTTTTCTGCTCATCAAGCCTGCATTTATTTGATCAAAAATACAGATTTTTTTTTTAATATTGTGATATATTATTACAATTTAAAATAATTGGTTTTCAATTTATTATACTTTAAATTATCATTTATTTCTGTGATGCAAAGCTGAATTTTCAGGATCATTACTCCAGTCTATCACATGATCCTTTAGAAATCATTCTAATATTCTGATTTATTATGAGTGTTGGAAACAGTTCTGCTGCCTAATATATTTGATGAATAAAAGGTTAAAAAGAACTGCATTTATTCAAAAGAAAAAAAATATAATTTAAAGTAAAGTATAATTTAAAATAAATGATAATTTAAAGTATAATAAATTGAAAACCAATTATTTTAAATTGTAATAATATATCACAATATAAAAAAAAAAATTCAGTATTTTTGATCAAATAAATGCAGGCTTGATGAGCAGAAGAAACTTCTTTCAAAAACATTAAAAACAGTAATGTTTCCAAACTTTTGGCCTGTACTGTATCCGGATTAATGTAGACGTAGCCTAAAAAAGCAATATATTTGTCACATTCCTATTTTTATCATCAACAACAACAAAAAAAGTGTGTTTATTAAATGGCGCATACACAGACCGCATGTGGAAACAGCAAAAGGAAATAAACACACAAATGTACATCCATAACACACAGCTGATTTCAAAAATACAAAACAACACTGTAAACAACAAAAAACCCTACAAAAAAATTATAATAATCTAGAACACTTAAAAGTGTTTGAGTGAAATGAGTCTTTACAAGTCATGAGTGGAAAAAAAATCGAAATCTTTTTTTCCTCTAGTTAATTAATTAAAATAACAGTATGAAACAGGAAGAAAAAAAACCTCCCATTGCTAAATGACAGAAGTAATTGCTATTTTGCTGAACAACAAGCTCAGGTTATTTCTCAAGAGGAGGTCCCTCCATGATATATTGTTTATTTACTGCTACCTCTGAGTCTCTGCAGTAATAAATAATTCAGAAATACATTCTTGCAAAAATATCATTACAGCTCACTTCATAATCCTGATCAGTGTTTGTGATGGGGCAAATGAGAAAACAGCTACAGAGGTCGAGTACGGTATATAGTTGTGTTATGAGATGGTGTGTACTGAACCAGAATTTTTAACTGAACGAATGAATGGACCAGAAATCACGCCATTACACATGGAGAAAGAATGGACACAAAAGAACAGTGGTTCTCAACTAGTTTCGAATCAGAACATAGATTTTGCATTGGACATCAAGTAGCGACATCAAGTCCAAAAATATTGTCCAAAATTAAATGTCTCTACAATCAAATGTTGTAATATATTAGCATTACATGAACTGAATAAGCAAAATAAATAAAAATTATGTAACATTTTTTATATGACAATAGTAAAAATGATGTATTATTTCTTGCATTTTGATGGTTTCATGCTCTACAGTAAAAAGATGGTGATTAATATAATAGAGTCTGATTGAACACTCAGCCTTGAACATTAATAATAAAACATATGGGAAGCATTTTCTCCTCCCCTTTAAAATTGAATATAAGCCTATTTTTTCGCTGCTTTGAAACAGACCCACCAGTTGAGAAACACTATTTTGCACTAAATGAGAGGGAAACTGTTGCTAGGAGGATTTCAGGACGAAGCTTACAAACGTTGACAAAACAGCCAGCAATACACACACTCACCCCTTGTGAGTGACGGTGGCCTTGTACCTGATTGGACTGTTTAACAGATGATGGCTTGCAGTTGCCTCCCTCTTGAACAGACTGGTCAGAAAAGCACAAACAAGAGTTTGTCCTCCATCTGAGCTTCAGCACAAATGCTTTAACCTCAAAAATCTCAACTTGAGTCTGGAATTTGTCTTTTGATTCAAGGAAAAAATGACACATATTTCAGGACATTGCTGTTGCTGCGCAAATGTCAGTGGCCATATTTCTGACACAATATTCCAGAATTAAACATTTGCAGGAGGAAATACTGACATTCCTCAGGACTGGGAATGACCTAAATAAATAAAGTAAATAAAGTGAAAGAAGTGCAGAATTTTCCAGGTGTCAAAGTAGGAAAGAACACTGTACAACTCTTAGAGTTACAGTTACTTAGAAACATCACATTCTAGTTTTTTTCCTGTTTCATGCCTTTGTATTGTTTCCCCCAGGACTACCATACCACAACCTTTTATTTTAAAAAAAGAGAATGAAAATCTAACACTCAATTCATTCTTCACACTGGCATCGTGACAGATAAAAAGGACTTTTACCTTGTTGCCATCATACTTGCTGCGGTCGTTACTGGCTTTCTCAGCTTTCTCAGCCAATTTCTTCTGCATCTGAGGCCCTCGTCCAAAGAAAATATAGTTGACGAAAGCATATTCCAGCAGAGCCAAGAAGACAAAGACGAAGCAGCCCATCAGATACATGTCTATGGCTTTGACGTACGGGATCTTCGGAAGTGTTTCTCTCAGGTGGGTGTTGATGGTGGTCATGGTCAGCACAGTGGTAATACCTGTATGGGAAATATTTATATTTAAGTTATATTAACCCTTTCCCAACCATTCATGAGATTTTTTTTAACTACCTTTACTTAACATTTTCTTATATTGAAACTGTTTATTTATTGTTGTACTTGCCAGTTTTGCTGCAGAAAAAAGAAACAAGCGATAGAAGATTGCTTAGTTACACACATGTAGGCTAATGTGATCATCAAACCTTCAACAGCATATAAATCAACATTAAAGAATGAAATGCTGAACCCACAAAGAGGTATATGACTGTAAAAGCTTTCGATCTTGATCTACAGTATGTTTGGATCATCGTTCTGAATCCGATCCAGATAAAGTCTTTGACAAAAATGAGATTTTCTCAGCTTTTCGTGCAAAATGGTGTTTTTTTTTTAAATTTAACTTTCCCACATTCAAGTGTGGATAAAAAAACAAAACAAAAAAAAGAATGCATTAAGCTAAAATAAAATGGTTTCTTTTTGTTTTTGTTTAAAAGCACAGGCTCTGTTCTTTTTTTTCTCATATATTAATTTAACAAAATAGTCAGGGGGCCATGACAGTTTTGTGAAAATGGTCAAAAATGTTGGCGCTGGCTGGCAACTTAAAAAAAATAACAATAAAGATAAAAATGCTGGCGGGGAAAGTGTTAATTTAAAATATTAATTTAAAGGTATAGTGGAGGATCTTTCCGAATTTTAGATAAGACCCGCCCTCTCCACTTTTTGAATAAGTTTGATTGATTCACCAGAATGATTGACAATTAGGAGGACCAATAGTATAGGTGATCCACCCGGAAGTAAAACAATCCTCCATTATACCTTTAATAGTTCACCAAAAATAAAAAATTGGTTTTGTTACAGAAAAAAGAACATCATATGACATGAGGGTTAGTAAATAATAACAGAATTTTCATTTTCGGGTGAACTATCCCTTTAAACAGTCACAATGTATGGTCTAGGAAGCAAACTATAAGGTTTACACAGACAGTATGTCTCAGTACAACCAAGTGTAAGCAATTTGAAAGTACATGCTGATGGAAGGCAGAACACACTGACTGAAATTTCAGGGAAGGACTCAGCCAGGGATGAAAGCGCTCTCAGTTGACACTTCTGTTCCAACGCCCACCATGAATCTGGACTCTGAGAATGGGTGCTACAGATCGAGTGCTGTCACAATGTTTAAAATGCCAGATCCGAGCCCTGCTTAGTAAACGGAATTACACAACCACAACACTGTCAAATCTAGCTTTGAATAATCCACTTATGATGGCAGTAGCCTGGTTACCTTCATAATTGATTGCAATACTAAATAAAATGCTGTTTTATCCCTTAACTGACAGTCTCTGAACCTTTAATCGCCACTACAAAGCCACAACACTGCACCCTTTTGTATATTATACATTATGTGAGTTCTGACCTAATTAGCTGATTAGATTGGATTCATTTGTACAGAGGCCAGAACTGAGAAATCAAGAATAACATACAAGGTATAAAACAGCATGACTGATCAACTTGGCCACAGCTGAAGAGAATAGCCCAGCACTGTTGTTGTTTTTTCTTCCCTTTAGTGTCTTCCTCCCTTTCTCCAAGCTTTCCCACATGCTATTCATATTTAACAGAATGTCTTATATTATAGATTATATTATATAAATAGAAAGGTCAATAGCATTTTTTTTATGCTTTTTCTTGATTCTATGCTGTGATACTCTATTCTGTTTATTCTGTGAGTCAATCCTGAGTCAGTATTACTGCCAGTTCAAAGAGGAGCGATACTCCAACTGCTCAAACACCCACTCAAATATGTACAAACAAGCACACACACGTAGAAGATAATACAAATATACTGTTCAAACTCCTACTCTATAAAATATCTCCATTATTTTTCCAAACTTCTTCCAAACACCAGCAATCTGCCATTATTCAGGGTTCTCTCAAGTGATGGCATCCATGTGTGGTGAATTTTGGGAAATGATGGTCGTAGATAAGAGTTTTTTTATTTTTCTGAAATAGACTATACCACAATAATAAACTGGCATGAAAAAGGATGTAGTTATAAAATGTTTGTGGAGACACTAAAAACAGCAGAAAATGTGTAAAGACAATTGGGAGATATAAAGTCAGAATTGCGTGACAAAGTCGCAATCGCGTGTTATAAAGTCAGAATTGCGAGTTATAAACTCGAGATTTCTAACACGCAATTGCGAGTTTATATCTCATATCAGAATTGCGAGATATAAAGTCACAATTATCTTTTAAAATGTTTTCGTTATTTAAACAAGCTTCCATAGGACACAGTTTAACTTGGTTGTATATCTACATAAATTTTGAATATTTTTTTTTTTATTTGATGCCACTAACCTGACAAACTTTGTCAAATCCAGTGATTATTTTATTATCAAAAGCACTTTTATCAACCTATTAACTTGTAAACATGACTTTCCAGGCAGACTGATAAAAATCCCTGTAAGCTTGCACCCCCACAACTTGTGTGAAGTCAGCCAATCAGATTGGAGCTTGCCAGATTGAGAAAGTGCTTTCCAGTTTTTTGAGCAATATGTATCAGTCAGATGGTCAGCGAACAGACTGTGGGCGTTCTGTGGACGTGCCGTCTGAAAGTGAGTCTAGTTGCGACATACTGGTATCTTGATGTAACTTATCGCTGCTTTGTAGAAACAAAAAAAATCACTGTCAGTGTGCAAACAACGTCAAAGGCATATTTGAGGAAAGTTTTTTTTTTCCAAACAATGAAATAAGGTTCGGAGCTGTTTGGACCCCAAAATTCATCAAAATATATATATTTTTTTGTGATCTGAAAAAGAATGTAACTCAGGTTTGTAACGATGAGGGTGACAGAATTAAAACATTTTTAGATTAACTATCCCTTTAACACTTGTGGGGATTTCTTTCAGCCTCTGCTCTGCATATTTGGTAGTTTTACCTTTCTGCAAACAGACATAAATCTGCTTTACGAACATCGGCTCCGTTAACGCTGCCACTCAAATCAGTATGTTTGTTGCTGACTCTGCTGTAGCCAGTTGATGGTACTAAAGTGTGAATATGCCTGACTGGAGCAAGAAATGGAACTGTCAATATTTCTGTTGCCCTGCAAAGAACCAACCTCTTCCACAACAAACACAGAAAGACTTCATCATAGACGGGCTAATTTCTCAAACAAACTGCCAACTTCTGTCCCAAATCACATAGCAAAACTACTTGAAGATCTCTCCACAGAGAAAGTGATGTCCATCCTGACTATGACAAGCCAGATCTTAGCTTAGATCTCGAGCACAAAAGTTATACACTGTTACTTTGGGTTTTTCCTCTAATTAAAGTGTAATTAGTGCAAGGCAGTGTGCTTTACAGGGGGCCTTGTCTCCGTCACATTCGCAATCCCTAAGGAATGCCTTTACCTCGTTAACGAGAAAAGGGTCTTGTCGACTGACTGCAAAGCAGCCACGTCCTAGTTTCTACCCTGAGCAGCATCACATTAACATTTAAAGTTACATTTAGCACAATTCCAGGAATTACAATCCAGGCACTTTGCGCCCGTGACTTTGACTGGCCAGAACATCTCAGACAGTGAATTTTAAAAGAATGTACATGCTTTTCTTATTTTCTCTCGTCTCTTGACTATTTAAATGGCTTTAATAATTTAGTGTTCACCCTAATGCTGCAGTGAACAGGTTTTCCACGGAATAAAGTGATTTCTGTTCAGGATTATGAGGTGAACATTCTTTTCATGGATTTTGACAGACATTATGCATATTCTAGCAGTGTTCCCCAACCTATTTCGTTTTATGTATCCCCACAGCCCCATCAGTAAGTCTCAAATAGTCCCTCATCGACCAAAAGAAGAAAAAAAGGAATTGGTAAATTTTTCATTGCAGTGGATATCAATAGGCCTATAGCATCATTAGTCGAGTAAAGACATGCACTACATTTGTCTGATGTCTTTATATAGGCTACATACTGTACATAATTCATCTAAACAATTTATACACAGCTTGTTTTGGTTATTGCTTTATAAATTAGTAGAATGTGTTAATGGAGCTACACAAAAGACTTAAAAAATATTTTTTTTCTTATGCTCATCAAGGCTACATTTATTTTGTCAAAAAAACAACAACAATAAAAACAGGAATATTGTGACATTACAATTTAAAAATAAAAAAATTCTATTCTATTCTATTATATTTGAAAATGGAATTAATTCCTACGATGAAGCAGAATTTTCAGCAGCCATTGTGCCAGTCTTTAGTGTCATATTTTTAGGATTCTTTGATGAATCAAACAGAATTTATTTGAAAAATAATTTTGATATCTTTTTTATGGGGTAATTTTGTTTTATTGTAAATGTCTTTGCTGTCACTTTTGATCAATTTAATTCATTCTTGCTGAATAAAAAAATAATAATTACTGACCCATATATGAATGAATGAATGAACAATCAAACAAATAAAGTATTATACACATTTTAAATTTTATTATTATTTATTATTTTATTTTAATAAAATAATTTTACATTCTACCTACTGCTGAAGAATTGGTACTGACTGGTTGGGAACAGCTGCTCTGTATTAAATGACCGGTCTGTCATAAATTCATAAGCTGACAGAATTAAGTGTACAGAGCATCAACAATTTTCCTGTGAAAATGTGAGCTGTCATAGAACTGCACAAGTTCAACTAAAATTAGCATGTCTAGTCTTTCAGACCTTTTATTCACAAGCTTTATTACTAGAGTTGAATATTAGAACGTAGAATACAATTTAACAACCATAGAGATCAAAGAAAATGGTTGGCACTTCACTCCCACTGTGTGTTCACTGTAAAGGCCTGAGTCCCCAGAGTGAGAGAGGACATGTGTGGGCAGATGGATGCCTGTCCTAGCTTACATAAACTCAAAAGCAGCATTCTGGTGCGAAGAAGAGAGGGCTGCACACGGAGCACATTGCATTGATTTGTGCAATGACCAGGTCACAGCAAGGGAGGATCAAACTCAGCTCAGCACAGAGAGTTCAGCGCAGAGGAGTTACCTAACCAGAACAAACATACCTTCACACAGACCTGTCTGCAGCGAATAGTGTGGGATGTCGTTCTTTTGAGTTAGACTTTTGAAAGTGAAATGCACAACATCGACAAACACTCAAGATCTATATCAGAGTTCTTTCAAGCACTTTGGCCAGATGAGTTTAGTCAAAGTTCCTTTAAAGGAATAGTTAACCCAAAAATGAAAACTTTATCTTTTTATGTACCAAACCAGTTGTACAAAAGATGAAATTTTGAAGACCATCATGGCCACTCTTTTCAATACAATGAAAGTGAAGATGGTCAATATTCAAAATGACAAAAAATACCATTATAAAAGTGGTTAAAATGAGTCCAATCTGTTCAGTCAATCTGTTGATAAAGTGTAAATACCTTTCTGAATGGTTTGTTTAAGAATCTGACTTCACCAAATAAATCTATAGTACTATTTCAGAAGACTTAGAATAGATCTGATATGATGTGATCTGTTATGATATTTTTATGGCGCATTTGGGTTCTTTTTAATTCTATTCATTGTAAATGATCCATTCTTTATAACTGCATTGAAAATTCTCATTTTAAATTCCATGCATAAAAAGGTCATATAGGCTTAGAATGACATGAGGTGAGTAAATTATGACAGAACTATTCCTTTAAGGCAAGCCAGTAAACTCAGTTGCCATCTTGGTAAAATCTTTGGGCAGCTGCTTCATTGCATGTCCTTTTTTAACAAAAGGAAGGATGGGACATGATTTTATCAAATGGGAATTGAATGAATCATAATAAGCAGCTGTTACATGACAGAATGGAGCCAGACTCAATGCAAAAGTATTATAAATGTAACTCATAATGTGCTTTAGTCATTAACCCATCTTGAGATCTTACAATAATCTCCCCAGAAAAGATCTACATGCCTGTCCACGTCAGCAAAACAATCAGAAGACACCATTGAAACATCATCCACATCATTCAATATGTTTGCTTCTTGCATCATTTGATAACTTCCTTTCTGAAATGAAAGGAAGTCCTTAAGTGTGCTGCAGTAATGCAGTGCGAGATATAAGGCCGGGGCCGGCCGGATGTGGATGCAGGGAATGGATGGAGTCAGCGAGGCAGTGGGAAGTGGCGAGACAGAGGCATTTAAGCCAGAGATTCATCTGTGCTGCAGCATGCCTTGGGATTGAAATGGAAGTTAAATGTAATTGTTTTCTAGCTACATTGATCCCTTTGTTTTCATTTGGCTGCCTGGCTGTGGGAGGACAGCAGAAAAAGACAAAGAAAAGAAGAAAAGAAAGAGAGAGAGAGAGAGAGAGAGAGAGAGAGCGCTACAAAATAGACAGAGGGGGTGGGGGGCCTTATAATGATGCGCAGAGGCAGGTGAGATGGGTGGTATATGTGTGGGGGACCCAGGAGACTCTTCCCTCCCAGTGTAAAGTGTTCTCATTTCTCCGCTTAACATGGTTAATGAGGACAATTTCCCTAAAGAAGGCCCATATCCAACATATCACATCCATCTCAAAGAGCTGCACCTGGGTGCATGAACAAACACACTCTCACGCACATTAAACATGTAATTACAAAGATATTGTACTGCACTCTGTGATCTATCTCTGTGATTTAAAAATGCACAGATGATAATTTGGTACATGCATGAAAGACTCTACAGTAGAAGCTTTTGTAAATCTGAGCTCATTCGCCCCTAGTCTGGTGTCCACACAGGCAGTGAGTAGGCTGGAGGCAGTGAGACTGAAATTTGGTTTAAAAGGCGCTCACAGTAGCTCTGTTTCACAACCAAGTGAGCTGTCCTGCTGTCTTCTGGGCAGCATCCTGACTGAAATGGAACAATCTGCTTAAAGTAGTTCAGCTATAGCTTCTGGTAAAAGGTGGTAAGCAATACTACAAGAAAATAATAAAAAGTAGTCAACTACATAAAAGCTATTTTGATAGCGTGGCAAATCACAGCGATACATATGTTATTATTAAATTATACTATATATACACCGTTCAAAAGTAGGGATCGGTAAGATTTAAAAAAATATTATTACAATTTAAATTAGTTTCTATATACATACATTTTAAAATGAAATTTATTCCTGTGAGAGAAATGCTGAATTTTGCATTAATCCAGTCTTCAGTGCCACATGATCCTTCTGAAATCATTCTAATATGCTGATTTTTGTTTAAATATTATTATCAATGTTGAAAACAGTCAATATTTTTGTGGAAACGTGATACATTTTTTTCAAGATTCTTTGATGAAGAGCAACAGGATTTTTTTTTTACAATGTAAAAGTTTTTACTTTTGATCAATTTAATCCATTCTTGCTGAATTTTAATTTCTAAAGAAAAAAGATAAAACGTACTGACCCCAAACTTTGGAACGGTAGTGTATGTATATAATTCTACATATAAAAATGGATATCATTACTTTTCAAACCTACTGAAAAATTATTACAATATTATTTTGCAACTCAAAAAGTAGCTTGAAAAGCCACACTGTTCGCTACTAAAAAATATAGCAGTCACACATAAAGCACTCCTTACGTGAAGCGCACAGGAGACACAAATATTTTATACTACATCAATGTAAACAGTAAATTCTCAGGTTTTTGCAAAAAGATTCCTTAAAATTTGGACAAAATTTCGCAATGGGAGAGTGCCTATGAGATGCCTTAAAAGGCTGTTTATGCAGGGTTTTGAAACACAGCTTTTGTGTCCTGCGACTCACTGCAGCTGGAGAGTTTCTGTAGCTTTTCGGGCAAACTGTGTCACTCCTCATTCTGGAATAACAACATCAGAGCGAAGACACACACTGAGAACTGTCTCTCTCTGTGAGCAGTCGCTGTAGTGTGTCGAAAGCAATGGGTTTGTGGCTACCTGGGTCTACCCTGTTCCTTGTTAAATGATGCATGCGCCCCTACAATATCTGTCTGTGTATGTGTCTGAGCTAGTGTGTGTGCCAGTGTTTGTCTGGAGGCAAGATCCAAGAAAAAGTAAACCAAAGGGAGGGTGAGGACTCTGAGGAGACCTGGAGTGTGTATAGAAAAAGTTACAATTCAAACAGAATACTGAATGTTGGCGTTCTAGTTATTGGAACATCCAACAATGTGCTGTTAAATAAAGCATGCACTTCCAGAGTGGAAACGACAGAGGACATACATCCTGTCAGATGCATACAGGACATGCTAATGAATAAATAGCATACCTAATGCCACTCTGGCAGCTGAGGCATCATAGTTGATCCAGAAGGAGACCCAGGACAGGATGGTGATCAGGATTGAGGGCATGTAGGTCTGCAGGATGAAGTAGCCAATGTTTCTTTTTAGCTTGAAGCTCAAAGATAGTCGAGGA
The DNA here is from genome assembly GCF_951802725.1 of Rutilus rutilus. Taxonomy (NCBI): domain Eukaryota; kingdom Metazoa; phylum Chordata; class Actinopteri; order Cypriniformes; family Leuciscidae; genus Rutilus; species Rutilus rutilus. The sequence continues at coordinate 30,047,789 of NC_140217.1, read as the reverse complement.
TAGGCACCTGTTAAAGAAATGAGAAAGATAGTTTAAGAGAACGAAAAAGAAAGAGAAGCAAAGACTGAGAAAATAAATAAATAGGGAGACACAAGATGGATATTTATTTCAAAGAGCTTTGGAGCAATTCTTTACATTTTACATCAGTAGCATTGACAGCACGGGTAGCTTTTGTTGCTATGGCAACAAGCAAGCGTGGACAAAAAAAAAACAAAAAAGCGTGATTTGTTGCAGCTTAGCCTTGAGCACAAACACCACAGTGTGAAAGGAGACAAAAAAGAGAATGAAATATTGAGTAAATATTAAATGTTAAAGCCCCTTATGAAATCAAAACTATTATGACTTGTAGTCCAAGTCTATTAGTTCTGAAGCTATCTACAATATTAACCCCATGGAATTGATTTTGTTTTTATAAGGGCATATTTAGTCTAACTACTTATATCATCTGTCAAACACGTTCATATTCAATTCGATTCATACTTCAAATAATGTCATATCAATATATAAACACAAACTATATTTTACGCTTACAGATAAAATTTAAATCAACAAATAGAAAATAAAAACTTCATACAAAGGCAACTTTGCCCTCATATTTATAATTTCTGGAGTATTTTTGTAATATTAAGTGTCATTTTATGGCCCAAGCCCCAGGAAAATTTGCTTGTCAAGATATGTGACAAAATCCAGTAATTTCAATAGAAATTCACACTATTGAGAACTTTCCCCACGCAGATTTTGCAATGGGAACCTCACAGACTGCTGCTTGGTTTAAAAGTAACTTCTGTGTGAGCTGTGCTTTAATACTTCACTACACTATTGACAATTCGAATCCATGTTCAATGTAGAGTTCAACTGTTCAACCATTTTCAACTCCGTCATCAGTCCAAAGAACAGAAGGTGTTGGTATCTACATGTCATGGTGAAACGGTGCCTTATAATACTGACATGATGCAAAATTAAGCAAGAGTGATCTGAACTATGTATCTCTGCGTAGTTATTTATGGAGGTGAAAAAAATGCAAATAACAAGCATTAAGCCTAGATACACATACGCACACCCAAACATGCACACAACCTATGAATAAATCACACATCCTACACACATATAACACAACCTACAGATGCACATTACGCAACCTGTACTCACATTACAGTCTATAAAAATAAGTAACCTACGTGATGAACTACCTACACACTTCAGACTAATTACTTGTGTGATCTGTGTGGAAAGGTTTTGTTTGTACATAAGATATGTACAAACATCAACATTCCTCTCATCTTCTATTGGTCAGAGAAACAGATAGTCCCGCCCCTAAACTCACACTGTTGGTTAATTACTGTGTAATTATTGTTACTATGTTAAGATGGATATGTTAAAGGGTTAGTTCACTCAAAAATTACTCTCTCATGTTGTTCCAAACCCGTAAGACTTCTGTTCATCTTCGGAACACAAATAAATATATTTTTAATAAAATATGAGAGATTTCTATTCACCCAAAACTCTGCCGCTCCAAAAATGTATCGTAAAATAAATCCATATGAATCAAGGATTTTAATCCAAGTCTTCTGAAAAGACACGATCGCTTTAAATAATGAACAGACTTAATACATGAACGTATACACGATTGTATATGCTCAAGGATGCTTGTTTTACGCGTGAGAACCAATGAGGTTCATTGCGTCACGCCAGCATTTTTGAGCTTCAACAAGAACCAAGAAAGTTTGTTCTTGTGCGTCAAGTACGGTTGAGCTTCCGTTTACCATACTTGAGTGCACTACGTACATTTGCTGATCAATGTTTATAAAAGCCTAAATTAAATCTGTTCATATAAAGTGATCGTGCTCTTCAGAAGACTTGAATTCATATGGATTTATTTTACAATCTCTTTATGAACGTTTTGATCCGTAAAGGGCAGGGCTTGACATTAACACCTGCCAACCCGCCAAATGCGGGTGGATTTCAGCAGTGGCGTGTAACACAGTCACTCCTACTAGCCACTTTGGCAGGCTGAGTTTTATATACAATATATAGATTTTTTTTTTTAAATATCTGAAAATATCTGAAATAATAAACTAAGTGCAATTTATAGTGTTGTCAAAATATCATTTTGTCGATACATATTGGCACTGAAATATCTATAAACGCTTCCAATACTAATTTTCCGCAGAATAGATGCACGATACCAGTTGCGCTTTCTCGATCTCTCATCTCTCTGACAGCAAGTTGACACACAAACCCGCCTCCGCTCACTCACTCGTTTCATGTGCTCTCGATGAATATGGTTGGTGTTACAGGGCTTGAATTTCGGCGTGGGATTGTGCGTATTGCACATAATTTCCCCCCCATGCTATCAATGTCAAAATTGTGGCCAGTGAAAATGCTGATTGGTTAGTAACTTTGGAAATACATTAACCACAGTGGCTGGTGAGGAAAAATTTTATGTCAAGCCTCGGTCAAGGGGTTTGGATGAAAATACTTTATATTCAGGGACAGAGATCTCTCAGATTTCATTAAAAATATCTTCATTTGTGTTTTGTAGATGCACGCAAGTCTTATGGGTTTGGAATGACATGAGAGTGAGTAATTGATGACAGAATTTTCTTTTTTGGGTGAACTATCCCTTCTAGGTCAAGGTTTGGCTGGTTAGCCTGGGTCAGTTTTGACACAATTTTGACCCAAAGTGTTTTTTTCCCTCCTAGAAAAAGCTCATCATGGCATCAGCAATATAGTCACATCCTCTTCAATCGCAACTTCATGATTCCCATAATCCTTTTCACTATGTGCAGAGGATAGCCAGTCTCTTTCTATGTATAATTAATTCAGGGTGGGGAATAATCATTGCAACGCTGCCTCTATAAATGCCTAAGTTTTAGAAGAGAATAATTTATGCAATGGGTCTTCTACCTCATGAATATGTGATGGTTTGTATAAAGTGGCTGTTTTTCCCTCTCTGACTCCATCTCTCACTTTCTCCCCCCTTCCATCTCTGCTCTTTTCTTTAGAAGCTTGAGGAAATAGAGTGGTAATTGCTCCTTCATTATTACTGGTCTGTTCTATCATGAGGAATAAATATATTTGATGCACAGGCCCCAATTAGGCAGATTTTCAAAAGCGGTACATGGGAATATCAATCTCATGAGGGTGCGGGCAGAAAACAGGACAACCAGAGAAAACTTAAACTTAAAAAAATATATATATATATGATATGTAGTGTTCATCATTTTTCTGTGCTGTAAATTAACTTTTTGATCAGAGATTACTTTTTTTTTCCAAGCACTGTTATTCTAGACCAGTCCTCGTGACCCACTGCTCTGCACATTTTGTAGGTCTCTCTTATCTGACACACTCAGTTCAGTTCATGGAGTCTCTCCTAATGAGCTGATGATCTGGTTCAGGTGTGTTAAATAAGGGAGACATACAAAATGTGCAGAGCAGTGGGTCACGAGGACTGGAATTGGGAACCACTGTTCTAGACTAATGGCATGTTTTATACAGATAGACTTCAGACTTTTGGTTTAAAACTTCCTTAGATTTAGAAATCTCCCATATCTCAGATATAAGCTATATACTTTCTCACCTGCGTAATTACATGACTTGCAAATTACACTCTTAAAACAACACATTTCACTATTTCAGTATTTAATCAATTATATTGTTATTGACTATGTAGCAAGAACTATAACAAATGATTCAGGGACCCCTTTACTGACTATCCTGATGCAAACAAGTATGCCTTGCACAAATAATAAAAATAAGTGCTAGACTCAGCCACATTTTGCAGCACAATAAAATTCCTGCCAGGATGCACAGGAGTAGATACATTGAGTTCACTTTTTGTATTCAGGTTATGTTCTAGACATTTTTTGTAATATTTTAAGCACAAGATAATCAACTTGTATTAATATAAAGGTGAAGTTTACAAAAAAATCCATCTGCATCTTAAGGGGTCATGACCTCAAGGACGTAAATATAAGGTCATGTAAGCGGACAAATAATAGTCACCTTCAAAGATGATGAAAAAAGCTTGACAGCAAGACTAAAAGTGAAGTCTGGTGCAAAGAATAATATTTAAATGGAAATGGTTTTATACAAAGGGGTTTTGTCTTACTGTTTATAATTTCAACCTGTTTTGCTACTTTACCTGTGGAAAAGACAACATTTCTAGACACAAGTTTGTAGTCCACGATGGAGAACTGTGGGAGCTCGATACGTGCCACACCAGTAACTGCGTTTTCTCCTCCCTTCCAGTAAAACTCGATGTCATCCGTTGTGTATCCATCTACAGGAAAAACATAAATCAAATTTGTCAAGGAGTAAAATATAAATTACTGGACCAAAGTAAATATCAGATCACATGTCATGTTCTGGTGAGAGATTTACTGAGCTTAATATATTACATTATGTTGTTATGTTATGTTATATTTTTATACATCACTCTTTAACTGAATGTTGGTCCCTTTCCTTCATCTCACTAATCACAGCAACTCTGTCCAAATTATGTTGAATAAACAATGCTTGTTCTTTTCAAAAAAACTACATTTCCCTCATTTACAATTATAAGGATGCGGTCCCTGGAAATGCGGCCTTTTGCGGGTTTCTTTTCCATAATTGGTATGTGTAACATATGCTGAAAAAGGCAGCACAAGTGCATTGTTAGCATAATCATGAATATGAGTATCTGTTTTGTGTAGGGAGCTGTTAGGGGTCAGACTTCCCACTGTGACACAGACCGTTCCATTTCATACCAGCATTGCTGTGTTTGTAAACCATAATGAGCTCGGTGGTTTTATTAGCATACATGAAGCACTGCGTACACTTAAAGTTTGGTTTCTAAACTGAAAGTTTGGTTATTACTAAACTGAATAACTAGATGTTAAAGAAGTGATGCAAATAAAAGTGATGGTCCAGAGAGAGTTGATTGTTTTAATGCAGATTAAAGAGCATAAACAAAACACAATGCTTCTGTCAAAAGAAGTTGACTGACAATCATAGGTGTCATGCAAGATTATAGATTGGAGTCGAAAATCCTATTATATAGTCTTAATCATAAAAATAAGTAATAAGGATAAAACAATAAAATATATCAATTTTTTTTGTGTTTTCACTGATTAACAAGGTAAGCTAAAACTTCATTTTGCATTCAGTTCAAAATAATTAGCCTGCTAAAATAACATATTCAGCAAAAACAACCTAATAATCATACAAAAAATGTTTGATTTTAAGCTACACTATGTTTAAAATATTAGGAAGCATTGAATTGATCAAGTGACAGTAAAGACATTTATAACGTCACAAAAGATTTATATTTCAAATAAATGCTGTTCTTTTGAACTTTCTATTCATCAAAGAATCCTGAAAAATTATAACAAAATTATTAAGCCGGGCAACTATTTTCAACATTGATTAGAAAGGTTTCTTGAGCAGCAAATCATCATATTAGAATGATTTTTTTAATGGCTGCTTAGCTTTGCTATCACAGGAATAAATTACATGTTAAAATATATTACAAAAAGAAAACCGTTATTTTAACTTGTAATAATATTTCACAATAGTAGTGTTTTACTGTATTTCTGATCAAATAAATGCCTTGATGAGCAGAATAGACTTCTTTACTGAACATTAAAAAATCGTACTGACCCCAAACTTTTAAACGGTAGAATATGGTATAAAGGATATGATCTATTCAAAACCTGAAAAGAAGTTAAATTGTAAAAGGGTAAACATTTATTATTATTATAATTTTAGGCACTACAGCAGAAATATACATTATATTCGGTAATACTGTCAATTTTATTTTATTTTTTATTTATGACTATGCTTGCTCGCCAGTGAGAAAAGCACCAAACTAGCAATGACTAGTATAAACCAGCTAGGAACAGCATGGTAATGTATGCTGGTCTTTGCAGCAGGGTGTGTGTAAATGAGTGAAAAGAGAGAACACTTACAACTCTCTATCTCCAGAGTGCAGTTCTGTTCATCTAATGGATACCTTCTCAGATCCATCATGCAAGCGGCAGTGGTGGTGATTCTAGAAACACACAAACACAAACACACACACAAAGGTTACAGGAAAATCTAAGCCACAATTCTATACATTCAGGTGCTCACAGCTCTTCTACGGTATTATATAGCATGTACCACACTTGCTCAACAACACTGCAAAACTTTTGTGTATATCTTTGTAAACAGGACGAGCAAGATAGAACAAATTAAAATATGGCTCCTCCTGCCCTTCAAAAGGCTTTTGAACCAAATATAGAACAGAGCATGCATATGCATCAGTGGACATGAACAAATAGTGCAGACTTGAATATATGAAAATGCGTTTTTTTGTCCCATTAAAGTGGCTACTGATTAGTGGTACTTCAAGTTGCCAAGCAAGCTCAAGGAAAGCCCATATTTAATCTAATAAAATATCCCATTCATCATGTCACTTTGCTACAAGTGTGAGCTTAGACTAAAATGTGATGATAAATGTTCTTTGTGAATCAATATCCATGAACATTTTAAGTGAGGTTTGGTTTCTCATCCAGGTAACAATACAGTCCAGGTATCGATTTAACTTCCTGGTAACAATTGAAATAAGCATATCATAAGAGGAAGATCATGTTCAATCCTTCTAATTTTATCTTAAATGCAGGGTCTCACCAAGGTCCTCTATGGCAGGGACGTTTCATTTCTTTTATACAATTTTTGTAAGGCGAAATCATCAGTCATTCAGTTATTTCAACATGCGACTGGGCATTTTGGGTGAGGATGTAAGATTTCCCCATGCAGATTTCGCTTCACCAACAGAAAGCTTGGTTTGGTTTATTCATCGATACACTATTGACAAGAGACAGTGGACCTTTTTTGTCTGCAAAACTGTGCCAAAGTGTTGTAACTGCACCTTAAACTGTGTTTTATGCATCGCTACACTATTGTTAATGGACAACAGAACTTTTTAGCTCACACAATCTGGACAGATCGTTTGAGAGTTAAAATAACTCTACCATGCATTCAATTTAACTGTTTACACATTTTTATCTCTCCAGTAAAATATTCCAACAACATATTAAAGCAGTCATTCCACTTTTTTTTTGGTCTCTGTATTGCATGCTCTCCCTCGATTTAAATTTAAGCATCACCACAAATAAGTATTTTGACATATGAGCACATAACATTGCTTTAGATTGGGTTGTTACTATGTTTCAGAGGTCCTTCCTTCCTGGAGGAGGTAAATTAAAGAGGAAACTCAGTGTCTTCATTCCATCTACAGAGTCGTTTTAATGAGAGCACACTCAAATGCCTTCCCATAAATATGCAAGCTCTTCTTTCTTTAATGGCGCCCAGCTCAGGCAAACAAATAAAAGCCCTCCATCCACACTATCGCTTCGTCAAACTACAAAATGTGCATTATATAGCCAGGGAACTCCCTAGATGAACTGTAAAATGATGTTCAATGGATTGCTGATGTTACATTTGAGCGCAAGGAGATAAATCACAAAAGGACGGAAATGGTTCAATAAACTTTATAAGCAAGCACCATTCATTAGCATATGGCTGCATTAGTCCACAGGATCTCATTTGGAACAAAACGAAAAGCTAAATTAGGCTACGGTAACTGGCTCATAGTGCACTCCAGCTGGTACAGAGGATGAAGGCATACCCCTGCTCTTCCGCAGGGGAAAGAGCAATGCAGCTCATCAGACTCTGATAACACTGAAGGGATTTAACAAGATAAAGGCACACATTAGCACTTAGGCAATTTAGTTGACGAGTGCACTGGCCAAAAAAGGGCACGCTCTCATGATCTGTTTGTTTGCTGAAAAGACATACTGTCATACTCTTCCCTCATTAGTTAAAACATCAAATACATACAAATTATGTGAATAGTCTGTGAAAAACATTTTGAATGACCATTTTGGATAAAAAAAAAGTTAATTAATATATTAAAATATAGTTAAATGAATTGTACTTTTTAAGCATTTTATTGTAATTTAAGATGGTTGTATGTATATTTGACATACTATATCTAGTGATCAAATCCTGACAATAAAAAAAAAAGGAAATGTACAGCCAAGACAAGCAAACAATACTAAAATAACAATTTTGCTCATTTTCATTTGCTCCCGTACAACTTAAATGGACCAATTATCTGCACAACATGACTGAAGCCCAATTATATAATTTTGCATGAGTGACGCGAGAATCACCATATATTGTGTGTATATACATTACAGCTAATGATAAAATGTGCAACCCATTATAATTCTATTGAGAATTTACCACTTTAAAACGCTATGGAGAAAGTCAAACATGATCTAAAACCGCCACATAAATTAAAAAGACTGATGAAGAGGAGAAAACATCATATTGCACCAACATGAATTAGAAAGCTTTTTGACTAGAATTGATCACGTTTTATTGTATTTATTGTGGTCAGTTTTGAAGTACAACATAGAATCAAGAGCTTTAAAGTCTGGACCTTCTTAAATTATTGACTGAATAATCAGTTTGTTCTAATGTGTTCTAATGATGACTGAATGGTATTAGGAAAAACCTGGACATCAGATATTCCAAGAGATGACATGACATCCTGTTTGAGGCCCTGGTTATGTGATCAGTTAGTTCTCACCTTAATCCATAAAGAACTGTGCCATCTGGGTGCAAGCGGATCATGCGGTTCTTCACCGTGACACCGTGGACGAAAGACTTCTTGTCATTTAGGAAATACGTGTCAGGAACCCAGAGTTGGTCAGCTACCCGGTTGTCTAGAGTAAGATTGAGAGGGATTCCAGAATACGCTAGCCGCTTGTCCCTCCAATACTGCTGGAAATACATGGTCAATGTGTAGTCCTGTAGAAAAGTCAAAGAGAAACATTAGCAGTTTGTTTTATCAAACAAAATGATTATAAATAAAGCACCCACAGCATTTAGCCAAATCAGCCATACAATTTAAATTGCAATTTGTATAGAAAGAACAGAACAACAACAAAAAATTCAGTGTAATAAACAATTGTGTTAATAAACCTAAAGCAATATGTTAAGAAGATAGATAGGTGCTCAAAATATATAAAACAATATATTATGTCAAATATTGCCTCTTTGTGTCTTCAATTCATTCCCATTTGTGAACTCTCTTCATGTGGCACTAGGTAACCACAAAAAAGAAAAGAAAAAGAAAAAGAAAAAGAATTACCTACATTTTCACAATAAATCGTGAGGATACACGTGATGTATTAAGGACCATGTGATCATAAATGACAAAATTACTTCTTCAAAGTGAACATCGTATGTACCCTTAGTTAACAGTCTTGTAAAAAGGCCTTTTGAGAAAGCATTCAGCCGCTCACTTTTGTTCTGGAATGACCCTTCAAGTTGTGTCCCCTTCTCGTAGTGTCCCTAAAGGACGCAAAAATGCCGTTCGGAATTCACCCTCGATTTTGGAACAGAGCTCACACACTCTGTTTTTCCTGAAGAGTCAAAAGTGTCAAGGTCAGAAACAGAAATCTAAAGGCTGTGGCCTTCAGCAAATAGATTTTCGGTTGTCTGAGTAATATTTATAGAAGCGTCAAAGTTGGATTGAAAACAAGCTGCCTTCGGCTTCCATCTTTCAAGTCTGTCTGCCACGCAGACGCTGCGTGGCCATCTCTGCGAGGCAGTCTGGTGTGTGCTGCGCGGGCTACGGATTTACATTACCATTTCCATATAGTCTCAATAGTCCACTCGACATCAGCTCGTAGAGCTATACTATATGACCTCAGCGATTCACAGTATAGAAATTCAATCAAACTAAAGCATTGGCATGATAGGCCTTATTTGGGCCGCCTCTGAAACTCAATGAATTTTAAAAGGGCTGAAATCACAAAATGTATGGATCTTATTTGTCCCCTGGGTCAAATTTGAACCTCTGAAATCCAGTAGGAAGCACGGATGTGTGTGTGTGTGTACTTTGTGTGTCTGCTATTAGGTACTCATGGGTAAAATGAAGACCTGACATGCTGTCCACCGCAATGTGCACAACCTGTTGATGTAATAAGAAGTAATTCACTTAGAAACATATGTTAGAACCGGGCTATGGTCCCTGGGGCTGCCTTCAGACTGTGCCAGCTGAGCAGAGGCTGTGCAAGGGAGCGTGTAAGCCGAGTTCATTAGCTAACGAGATGAGGGGGACGACATGACAGGGACACCTTCTTTATGATTACTAATGTCTGTGATTCCCTCTCTCTCTCCGTCTTCCATTCTTTCCAGCCCTATCCTTCTTCTTATTCTCCTCCTTTCTCCCTTCATGCCTTTCTGTAAGGCTTTTGTTTTAATTAATCCCCTAAATGACACTGATGGATACAAATCATTTTCACAATAAATTATACCCTACATTACCAAAAGTAATACTAATGCTAATTAGTATTAAGAATGCTTCGAAGTTCTTAACCCAGTCAATGTTGGGTAGTAGAAACACAGTAGTGAAGATTTAAAGGTATAGTTTGCTGAAAATGAAAATTCCGTCATCATTTACTCACCTTCATATCATTTGAACCTGTATGACTTTCTTTCCTTTTTTGAAATTCAAAAGTAAGATTTTCTTTTTGTTTTCTTTTGTTTGTGCAATGAGAGTCAATGTTCAAAAATATGAATCAAAATTATGTGTGTGTGTTCTGCAGAAGCAAGAGTCATATAGGCCTGGACAGCAATAGGGTGTTTAAAGTAAAATTAAGACAGAATTTTCATTTTGGGTTGAAAAGTAATATACGTTAGAAGCAACAAACAATATAAGTTCATATACACCATTCAAATATTTTGGTGTCAATAAGATTTTTCCTCCCAAAGAAATATATACTCTTATTCAGCAACGATGCATTAAATTGGAATCACGTCGTTTACCATGTTTACCACAAAAATATTAATCAGCAAAAATAAATCTTGAGCTCCAAATCAGCATATTAGAATGATTTCTGAAGGATCATGTGACACTGAAGACTGGAGTAATGATGCTGAAAATTCAGCTTTGCCATCACAAGAATAAATGACGTAAAAAAAAAAAAAAAAAAATTACTGTATTTTTGATCAAATAAATTACACCTTGGGCATGAGTGACTTCCTTCAAAAAAAAAAAAAAAAAAATCATACTGACCCGAACCTTTTGAAAGGTAGTGTGACTGCAAATATATATATATATATATATATATATATATATATATATAACAAAATTTTGCCAAATAGCTTGTGCAGCTAGCCAGAATATATTTGCTAATTAAGTATTTGGTAGCTTCACCTCTGTTCACTTTCTGTTATGTTTTCTGCACAGTTTTCCCAACATTAAACAAATGTACTTAGTAAATTGTCTAGCCGGAGATGAAGCAGAGGATGCTCATCTCTCAAATACCTGTGTGTAGGGCCATTTGTGTCTGGTAATGTTTTCTTAACTATTTTCCATACAATAGCATCTGCTCAGAGACACTACCATCACAAATTACACAAGCATAATGTTTAGTTATGAATGATTATAATCATGTACTATAACACACACAGTGCATTAGTCAACCGTGATCCAGACAAGCAAGAAGTGCACTGAAAATTGTAAAACCAGTGTCGTTTTCATGTATGTTTAATAATGGAGTAAACAGATGCTGTCGTGCCAGCTGAGCGATTTGATACTTAAGATATCTGGGGAACTGTGCTGCAGTGGTCACACAAAACATAAGGCATCAATCATTCATTACTAGGCAAAATTTTATAGTAGTAGATTCAAGCTGCAAGAAAGAAAACAGCTAAAAATAAAGGCATCTTAAGATGCTGCTTGCTACATCTCAGGCTATGACTCCACAGTAAATCATTGTTGTTGTTCTCCACTGAGAGGGATTCCCTCATGATAAAGTGACACCACATTCTGACATATACACTACTTCCCCTGTCCCACAGATAAAAATAACAGATGAAAGGCAAGAGAAACAAACAGAGAGACATTATTTCAAATCTGAAACTGACAATCTAGTAATCTAGGGGCTGACATCAAACACATGGGTACTCACAAAAGAACTGAGACATAGATTTACCCCTGCTAGATTCAGATTACAGTTACAAGGCTGGAAAATGTACATTAAATAATAATACTAATAAGTTAACTTAAGTATACATATAATAATATTATTTACACTTAATATTTACAAAACTATAAATGATATATATTTATAATACTAATATTATTATTATTAATTATTATTATTATTAACAATGTATACAATCTGGAGTGACTTATGGCATAGAAACGACACTTTTCGCCATATTTACACCCTACATTGTATTTGAAAACACAAGTTTGTGAAGAGCAGGATCAATCATAGAAAAGGAAAGAAAAATCCTGTCAATAAATGAGACCCTCTGAGAGGCTGAGGTGATAGTGTCATCAGCTGGGTGAGGAGTGTGTGCTCTCACACAAAGACGAGCTTTCAGCATGCCAGTCAGAGAGCATTTACGTCAACCTACCACCACCACGTCTGCTGGGAATACCAGAAAAACAGCAATAAGAGAGATTCCTCTGTGCAGTGTCAGCGTGAAAACTTCACTGATCCGTAGTGTGGGTATTTAACTTGCTAGATGTAATAAATAGAAAAGTTTAAAAGATTGTTATGTGAATAAATAAGCAAACAATTGTCGCATTTAAAGATGAACTTTCTCCTATCCTAGCTTAATGTTCATTTCTGATTGGTACTTAACAAAATGAATGAATTTACAGGTACACTCAAGACATTGTTTATGTTGTGCTGGTCATACAGAATGAATGACTCTTATGAACTGGTTCTTGTTAGTGAATCAAAAGCATACAGTGCAGCCAGTGTAGTCTGATTCATGAATGACTAATGAGTTGTTTCTTTTTAGTGCTTACAGCTTACACTTGCCACGAGGCCTAAATCAGTGTAGTTACATATACCAATGTGGAGTTAAATATATACATTATGCAACATTGGACACCATTGACTTTCACTGTATGGACACCACTGAGAAATTTTTCATAATATCTTCTTTTGTGTTCCAAAGAACAAGGATTGGAAAGTAAAATGACGGTGAGTACATTTATTTTTGATCTTTTTGATGAAATCTGAGACTTTTCTGTCCCTCCATTTACAGCTACATAACTACTACTTTGACGCTTCAAAAAGTTCATAAAGAGATCGTAAAACTAATCTATATGAATTGAGCGGTTTAGTTCAAATTTTCTGAAGAGACACGATCACTTTATGTGATGAACACTGAATTTAGGTTTTTATTCACATATAAACATTGATCAGCGAACATAAAAGCTCAATCGAACCTGCTTGACGCGGGAGAACAAACCTCTTGTGAAAGCTGAAACCTTCTCTGTAACACACGAGAATGAACCTCATTGTATGTTTATATGTGCCTTAATAAAAGCCTAAACTCAATCTGTTCAGCGTATAAATCAATCGTGTCTCTTCAGAAAGTTTGGACTATACCCCTCAATTCATATGGATTAGTTTTACGATCTCTTTATGAACTTTTTAAAGCGTCAAAGTGTCAGTTGCGTAGATGTCAAAGGAGGGACAGAAATAGCTAAGATTTCATTAAAAATATCTTCATTTGCGTTCCAAAGATGAACCAAAGTCTTACGGGTTTGGATCGAGTGAGGGTGAGCAAATGGTGACAGAATTTTTATTTTTGGGTGAACTGTCCCTTTAAGAAAAATTCCTAATGGCTTTAACTACTTTTGACTCCAGAAGCGTTGGACTCTTGCATCCTCTGCTCAGAAATGACATCTGGCAGCCCAAGGTTCAGGTCAGTCGTAGAGCCAGTTTTCTTTCATATGATATTGATTTTCCTCCTGACATCAACGTGCTTCCTCCCATGCAAACAACAGCATTGAAGAAAGACAACCATCTGTAAAGCGCACAGAAAAAAAGAAAACTTCCTGGTAACAGCGGACGAATTCCAGAGAGAGGAGAGAGCTCTGCAACTCAACAGGCTGTAGTTAACATGGTGTTTAAAGAGGCTGATGTCACAGCGTGATCTTGCTGCTTGCCCTCTCCATTACTTGCTAGTGCTCGGCAGGGATAAGCCCAGGAGCTTTGCAGTGTGTCAATGAGACTTTCAACAGGAGCTCCAAAGTATCCAACAGGACATTTTGCCGTGATTTAAACAGTGGAATGTCCTCTTAACTCCATCTATAATTGAAGCGGAGAACCCCTGGATGTCACCTTGCGGTCCACGCAAACTGTTTTTAGAGGGCACTTAGACCGCAACATGCTCCATTTGCCTTCAGGTCATATGACACATACCAGTCGCTGGAAGGAAATGGTTCCCGGAGCACACCTATTTATCCTAAAGGTGGAGATAATAGGCACTTAGTGAAGTTCAGAGTTAACACTTCTATACACTGATATTACGCCTGATTGAACAATTACAGGCCACAAAGCTGACTATCAAGCTAAAAATAAAGGGGGCGAGCACAAACAAAAGACTAAATATATTAATAATTCCAGTCTCCTTGACGACGCTCCCTCTCTGCAGAACGCCCACACAGGCTTGCTGAGCTCTGGCCCGATACCTTGTGCGTTTCTGAGGCTTTCCGGTGCATTCTTCACTTTCTGTGCCTTTCCTTCTCTTACTTTCACCTTGAAAGCTCTTTGACCAAACTCAGCCATCAGGTTACAGCTGCATTAAATTAAAGGAAACCACCAGCATTCATCATAATGGATCATCGTAGTGCTTCTGAAATCTTTTTATTTTTAAATATGCCACACAGATCAACTTATTCATCTGACAGTTTTCTACACAAAGCTTGACCAGAGAGCAGCAGGTATGATGGAGCTTTTTGTAGATATAATTACATTTTCAGGCAATACGCTTAAAAAAAACCCCTGTAATTTCATAAAACCACCCCCACCTCCCTCTTCACCTGGGTAAGTACCACAAACATCTTCAAATCCATACTAAAGATGATATTGGTTTCCAGGGCAACCACTTATACTTGCCACACACATTGTGCCAGAGCGATCATCTGCTGTGTATCCATGCAGCACTATCACACTGAATATGTTTCATTCGTGTTTGTGCACGGATGAGAATGTCAGTCCTGTGCGTCAGTAGCACTTATGAAATGTTCCCTGACTTCAGATGTTGTCAAGAAAGGCAAAGACTACCCCTCAAGGAGAAAGAGAAAGAGAGAGATTTACGATATTCTTTTAAATGCCTCCATAAGCAATTTGACGGGTCTTTGAATCTCAAGAAAGCATGTCTAGGTCACATTTAACCCTAAGTAAAAATATGTACAAGATACATGTTCCATAATAAATAAAGTCTTGAAATGAAGATGTTTTGCATTTGGACATTATTTTCATGAACATTAAACACATTCCCCCCCCAGATTCTCATAGTGAGTACAGATATATTGTTTCTATTTCTATTTTAATTTTTTGGTCATTTGTCCTGGTGGGGTTCTTTAAATTTCTTTAAAATAATAATAAAAAAAATACGGTAACACATTATTTTGCAGTGTCATTGTTACACGTTACATAGTTACTCTAGTTATAACTATAAACTATGCATAATTACATGCAACTAACCCTAACTGAACCCTATAGTAAGTACATGTAGTTAATTAATATTACTCAGTACTTAGATGCATAATTACACTTTAACAAGGACACCTTAAAATAAAGTGTAACCATAAATACATTTGTTTTTCTATTGAAATCAGCAAATATTAAACGTAATATTAAAAATATGAATGAGAATCTGATTTTTTTTTAGGGAAAAAACTTTCTTTTTTTTAAATCGTCCAAAAATTATATATACATACATATACATGTACATACATATATATATATATATATATATATATATATACATATACATACACACACACACACACACACACACACACACACACACACACACACACAAATAAATACAAAAATATATAGGCCTAATTTTATTTCTGTGTGAAATGTGACTGGGACATACTCTTGACAGGTTTTGTGAGATTCACCCCCTGATTGAACACAGAACAGCAGCAGTATATTGATTATGTCTGAATGCTTTTGATTTCTGAGAAATATTCTGCTTGCTAACAGCACATTTTGACAGGGTAATTTAATGCCGCCTGTGCTGGGCCCTCCTCGAGAGGCTGTGTAAGCAGCACGGTCCGTTAGATGCAAATTGTATTTAATTCATTTTTATGGAAGAGTGTAATATTTTCAACAATTTTTTCCCTTTCCCAAGCAATCTTGCTGACAGACAGCTTTGAATGGGATATTTCATGCCATAATTCTTGCACTGCGACTCAACTCTGTGAGTGAAAATATGTCTTTGCGTGAGTAATGACGTTACCACTACCCTGATTTTAGAAGTGAAGACAGAGAGAGAGAGAGAGAGAGAGAGAGAGAGAGAGAGAGAGAGAGAGAGAGAGAGACAGACAGACAGAGAGAGAGAGACAGAGACAGACACTGGTACAGTAAAATGTAATGCACATAAAGCAAATCTTTTTTTTACTCAAGGCACTGACTTTACCCCACTGACAGGAGAGCATGAGAGCTTTTAGTCTTTAACAGCCCTGCCACTTCCGGTCTGAAGACAGAATACAGCTGCATGCACTGACATCAAGAGCACAACATTGAAAAGTAGACCTTAATAGACAGCGCATGGATCATATTTCAATCTGAAGCTGTGTCTGCATTTTATGTAATACATTTGAGTTACAGAATGTTTTACAGATTTTTAGAACCATAAAGGTAAAAGGAAGAACAATCCAGGTTTCATTACAAGTTAAGCTATAAAATAATTGTCCAAAACAAATAAAGATTGTGCTGTGTTTTCACTGGAATGCATTTCCATTGAAAGTCTATGGGACATAAATAAACTTGAAAATACTGTATTAAATATATCCAGACTTTACATTACATGACATATACATGATAAGATGTGACTATTGTGACTGAATCACTTACCAGCCTCGTCTGAGCAATCATTCAACTTTTACAACGGTGTGAAGGGACGTGACATAACTGCTATGCTTAAAGTCACCCACATATCCAGTTTCTTATCTACCTAAAACAGTAGTCCCACCACTAAAATAATGATTTAGACAACTTTACACGACAAATCCTCAATTTAGTTACTACCCACTGTAATTTAGAGCTTGTTTTGAAGCCCGAACATCACTTTAACTTTAATGAACAAAGTTGTGTATTGTTAGACCATAACCCAACACAGTTGAATTAACAGAAATGTCTCAGAGCTTTAATTGTACTGAACAAGAAACATTGGTGTAACTTTCAAGAACAAACTTCAGGGTATGATATGATTATACTACAACCTGTCACAGTAAAGAGTGATTCTTTTAGAGCTTGAGCAAAAAAAAAACAAAAAAAAAACAATGAAGATATTCAGAGGAAACCATGGGAAAGCAGGAAAAAAAGAAAAAGCCTCTTGGGTAAAAATCTGGAGTGCATCTCAGTGTAGCTGCGCTGTCTCAGTCTATGCGTTTCAATGCTGTGGGGAATCCACAAATTCTTCTGTAATGTCTACCCATGTCACTACTGAACTTCTGGGACTGTTACTTTTGTCATACAATGTGACGGCAAGACATTCGAATCACATCCACTCCATTGACTTTGTTCTTCTTGGTTTCATTAACACACATACTAACTCAAATCTTGATGTGTTTCATGTCTGTCTCTGGCATGTCAGTCTAGCTAATGAGGTACCACAATTAAACGTTCAACACACACACATGCGCACACACCGCCTGCCCACCTGACACTCTGCAAGTGCGAGCCTCATTGCCATGGCAGCTGGCTATTTATACACTATGCCACACAATCAGGCCTTGTCACAGTCAACAGGGGCGTAAGAAAAGCCGTGGATATGTCAGTCAATCAGGACATGTTTTCCTGTGACTCAATGACTAATGGCAAGAGTTAACAGGTTTGGACTAAACATGGCTGGATGAGGCAGTTGTGCAATTCTGTCACTATATTACCTCCAACAATCTATCACACACATCACATACAGTTACACCTGCCGTTTAACAGTCTAAATGTCAACAGTTGAGCAACATTTACTTTGGTGAAATAGAAATGACTCCTGACTCCACTGAGGGGTCAAGATTTGGTTAGTATGGCCCTGTTAGCCCTTACTTGCAGGCTATACACACTGTTCTGGAAACAGCTCATGGTTGACCAATAGGGGTTTATCTTCGGCCATGTAGTTTTAGTGTATATACTTATATACACTACCGGTTTGGAGTCAGTATTTTAATGTCTTTGAAAGAAGTCTTTTATGCTCACCAAGGCCACATTTGATAAAAAAAAAGTAAATTTGTGAAATAGCATTACAAATTAAAATGTTTGTGTTCTATTTTATTTTGTATGTTAAAATGCAATTTATTCCTGTGATGGCGAAGCTGAATTTTCAACAGTGTCACATGATCCTTCAGAAATCATATTCCACTATGCTGATTTGGCACTTAAGCAACATTTCTAATTCATAATTATTATCAGTGTTATGCTGCTGAATATTTTTGTGAAACCTTGATACATTTGTTCAGAATCCTTTGAATGAAAGAAAGAAAACGGAACAGCATTTATTTGAGATATAAATCTTTTGTAAAATGTGACCCCGGACCACAAAACCAGTCACCTGTTTTTGAAATTGAGATTTATACATCACATCAAAGGTACATAAATAAGCTTCCCATTGATGTATGGTTTGTTAGGATAGGACAATATTTGGCCGAGATACAACTATTTGAAAATCTGTAATCTGAGGGTATAAAAAAATCGAAACATTGAGAAAATCGCCTTTAAAGTTGTCCATTTATGTTCACGATTGTGCTGTATTCACTCACAATTTTTTTATTTACGGTAGGAAATTTACAAAATATCTTCATGGAACATAATCTTTACTTAATATCCTAATGATTTTTGGCATAAAAGAAAAATCTATAATTTTGACCCATAAAATGTATTGTTGGCTATTGTCACAAATATACCCGTGCTACTTGTGACTGGTTTTGTGATCCAGGGTCACAAATAATAAATGTCTTTACTGTCATGTACTGTACTGTATTTTCATTGCATCACTGCTTATAATATCGTAGAAAACTTCTGAGGTGTATCCAGCCCTAACCAAAAAATATTTTAAAATGATATACTTTGTAATCTTCAGTCCAGACACACAGACAAAAACATAAGTGAATAAAAAAACAACCCATCAAATCAGCATAAGTCAACAAGCAACTATTCCACATTCAAACACCTTTAAACATTTGAAAAAGCTCTGCCTTGATACAAAAAGGGGCTATTCAAGCTGGGATGTTGAAGAACAATACCTTTTAAAGGCAGACTGGGGTCGAGGATATTCTAAATTGAAATTCCTAAAGCCTTTGGTGTTGTCAGCCACACTTACAAGTGAACTGAACACACCAGGGCACTTACAGGAGAATCTGTATTGAACACACCAGGGTTCAGCCTGTTACTGAAATTAAACAAACACAAAATGAAAGCTGTTTCATGTGACATATTGACAGAGTAAGGTCCTATTAAATATGTATGTGTGTGCTTGACAATAAATGTCAGAATAACAGAACATAGCTTAGTTCATAGTAAAATTACAACAACGACTGGGAAATAAAGTAATGCGCTGTCAACAATATATATCAATGTAAAAAGTAGTAAATCTAAACAATATGGCTTATTTCCGTCCTGATATGTCTAATTTTGTGAGCTATGTTAGATAAAGTTAATTGATTGTAGTTGTAACAAACTGTTAAAGAGGACCTATTATGCTGTTTTACTGAGATTGGTCAATCGCTTCGTGTTTTGAAAATGTCATGTCTCTTACCACAACTGCGATAGATCCGGGGTGGAAAAAACAGCATCTCTTGGATTTGGTGACAACCCACTACTAATGCAACTCAACCAGGCCTCACCCCCTTTATTTTGTGTATGCTTTGGGCAGGAATTATTTAAATGAGTAATATTGTGATGTGTACATTCCTGGAAAAAAATTTACCCTACAGTCAAGATGTTTCAGGTAGTTCAGAAACAGTGCTGATGTAGAGAATAACCTCGTTTGAAGTGGACTTTGCTTTGTAACTTTGCAGAACTTTTTCATGTGTAAAATGTAAAAAAAGGATAATAGGTCCTCTTTAATGCTGGGTAGATACTGCACGAGTTTATCCTTGATTTTCACTCGCCAACAGTTTTGCGGAATGCGTAGATGAATGGCCAAAATCTGAGGCAAATCGGTGCTCGTTCACGTGAGTTACAATCGCGTGGTGTGTATTATCAAAGACGCGATCTGAGTGAAGCGCCGATCTGTCACCGATGCCCGTGAGATATTTAGCATGCACCAATCACAGCATGCTAAATATCTGGACCTGTCACCGACTGTCCTGCAGTGTGAAATGTGTTTTGCCTGGAATTACATCTGTGAAGACCAACAGCCAAAGAGCATCAGCAAACATGGCTTCTGCATGCTCTTCTTTTTTTCCCCGTTGCAAATCAGCGCACCGACAAATTGACATAGTTTGTAGACCAGACAGAGTTTGTCGGGGATTCTTCCCATTGAAATGTTGTGTAATGTGTGACCCCCCCTGTCGCCGATCTGTCATGTAGTGTGCACACAACAGCAACTAAATGCAACCCCAGACTGTCATGTAGTGCGAGAAGAACAGCGATCCAACGATTTTGAAAATCGTGTAGTGTGTTCCCATCATATGTCAGTATCTCACCATATGCAAAATCCTTCTCAAATCACACATTTCAGCACCACGGACAGCAACAGTTTCTATGTGTGACGCAATGATTTCGACAGTATGTATCTATAATCCATTTTCCTTCTCGCAAACAGTAGTTTTGAGTAAGTAGTCATTCAACTCTGATGCATATATGAATGAATACTAAGAAGACTTTTTTCTTTCTCACACCAGCAAACACACTCTCAATCATATCACTTCAAAGATAATCTCAAGAGAGATGAACTATTTCATACAGTCTGCATAAGCAGTCATGTATACACAGGCGGAGTGTGTGCGGACATGCCTGTACGGGTTATGTTTCTTATTGCTCTCTATTCCTGTCATTCCCTGGATGCTTAACTGTCTCACAGAATAATAATCACACTGACTTCTGTAATCCCTACTGTGCACAGAGGTTTCCCTGATATCCCCACTGTGCTGGGCTGCGTTGAGCTTTGCTGAGCTGAGCCAACCCCCGCCACACACATACACACACATCCTTGTCCTCACCCTGCCTGGACCACTGCTATTAACAATATGGGCCAAGTAATCCTAATTTGTACCTCTAAAGAAAGCTAATCCATTATACAGAAATAACTAATCTGTAAAGAGCAAACACCATTCTTAGGCTGGAAAATCCTGTTAGCGTCTGCTTGATTACCTTACCATTAGACTTCCCGTGCAAAGCGCTCTAAGTTCAGTCACATGGCTAACCTCATCAACCGGGATAATGTCTGCAGCACTGTTGATTTCGGCTACAAATTGAGTTAATAGTTCATGCTGACAGGGTCAGTTTTACTCCACGGGAGAACTAAAGCTAAATGTGTGTCTATAGTGAATAACTCACATACTGTACCTGATAAGACTAAGTGTGGTCGTGTTTAATTATTAATGATCTTAATATTGCAAAAATGCACTGATCAATGCATTTCTACAGTGAGTGGGAGAAGTGCAAAGGAAAGGAAAGATGTGGGCAGAAGAGTTGGGCTGAGTAGCATAGCATTACAGACAGCTCCAATCAGAGCAGCGCACATCTCACATGACGACAAGCGAAAAATGATGCAATAACAAATTTGGAGTGTTTTCTTACAGATAGAACTAAATCAAAAGTAACTAACAAGCTAAAAGCTCATTAACCTGGACAACCTGCTAAATTTCAGGGACAAATATTCAAAATGAAAAACTATGCCATATCCGGGCTGATTTTTCAAGTTGTAAGAGTTTTTGTGATTGCATGGGTTGTGTGACTTTCACCGCTCTGAGCTGCAACAGACGTGTTTTGGAGTTAATCTAAGATTAGTGCACCTTGTTCAAACTCTCACCTTTAAAAGTAAGATCAGTGACAGGCTTAAAGGTAAAGTGACATATCAAATCTCTAGGATACATATCCTCTGATGTGACACAATGCCAGAGCAAATCAAAGTCAAAGTTGAGATCAGACATAACGACTTTCACAAAGAACACAATATTGAAGAAATTTAATTGCAAATATGTCAAAACAGTTTTGATCCACACTGGGACAATTGTCTGACATATCATGCTATGTACAGTAGATGAGGACAGATACTGGACAATTTCATCTTGTCAGTCTATCAACTTTACAAAAGAATAAACACAAGTCTAGGTGACTGATGATCACTTCTTGTGTCACAGTCAAGCTGTGTCCTTGGCATATGTGTCCATCCCCTTGTGGGACTCTAAGCTGACAGCATCCTCCTTTCAGTGCCCAGGTGAGAGGGCTAACCTATCTGCATATTCATGACTGTGAAATGGACATGGTCTCCATAGAGACAACCCTTCTCATACTCTGATGTGGACATGTACCACTGAGAACCTTTGACTCGACATTTTATACCGTATAATTAAGTCTATATATCAAGTCTGTATGAGTTCTACAGTCAAAACAGCCAAAAATAGAATGTATGTAACACAAACATACGCTTCATATTTAATCCACTAATGTTGTGTTACCCATGTATCCATGAATCATAAACACTTCAGTACAGAATGCAAACTTTTATTGACTCAAAAAGCACCACTACAGTTTCTAGTCCTAAAATGTGGGAAGTGTTTTTTAGTTTTTTTTTAATTCAAATCACAATAAAAGCTATCATCTGACATTGGAAGTGATTTGCTGGTGCTGATCTGCACTGATAAAGCATTAACATGATGAAAAAAAAAACACCACATCGTCGACAATGAAGTCCTGGCAGGATTTTAATATTAAAAACACTTCCCTTACTAGACCTTGGCACTAAAACAGATTGAGCAAAGCTCTAGCACTCACAGGCAGAAGACACTAAGCTATGTGGATTCAGCACCATGGACAGCACCACGGAAAGCTCTTTTACAAATTCACAGGACATGTCCAAAAGTCTGCTTATGCTACTTATCAATGGTTCGATAAATAATTAAAGATAGAAACAGACATACCATGTTGACCTCCGACACCATGTCTATGCTTGCCACATCGATGCTCATGCCTACTGCCACTGGTGCACCTTAAATGAGAAGAAAAACTTAATCCTCAAGTTCACCAAAACCATTTATTTATTTTATATCAGTCTTTAAAACAATCTGTAAATACTTATGTAACATTAAAAGTAACAATTAATGAATTGAGCGACATCATACCTCCAAAGTCTGGTCGAAGACGAATGTCATACCCTTTCAAAAGCTTGTCTACTGTCTCTTTGACAAAAGACATGTTTCCTGGTTCATTGGCGCTGTAAAGAAACAATAAAGAAGGTTATTCCATCATATTAGAGCCCAGGAGGTCTATGCTCTCGCGCCATGGTCTCCACCAGCTCTTCTTACCTTTGAGCACAGCACATCACTGCCACAATTACCGGTAATGAAAGAACACCAAACAGCCTTCGTTTCTGTATTCCAAACATTCCTTATACTCTTTCAGACAAGGAATCGAGCGACAAAACTGACGTTGTATGGTTTCCTTGCGTAGGGTAACACGTTACGTTATTCCATCAGTGGGTCTTTGCTAAACTCCAATGACTGTCAAACACGCGTAAACAAATCGCTGCGATCCGCGTTTTCGCTCTCTTGCGGAGACTGCGTTATTTGGTTAGGTGCTCGGTGAATACAATGCATTTTGCCCAAGACACTACCGGAGCTTGCAGCAGGGGAGTCTGTGTTTGGGGCACAGCCAGATCTCCATCCTTCGGTTTTGACGCTCGTAGCTGTGCTGTCCCGAATTTACACCCTCTGTTGAAGTCTCAGTCTTACGCCTCTTTTTTTATTTCAGCTAAGCAAAGCAAGGAATACTTATTTTCCCACATAAAGCCAACAAAATACGCTTGTTATCAGATGTTCACTCGGGAAAACGCGAGAATTGGAAACTGAAACTGAAATTTCGGGCACTGATTTCGAAAATGATGACCGAGTCTACCGGAGTGTGATGAAATTGACATGTGAGCACGAGGACTTCACTATAAGTAAAGTGGTCACGTGACATTCCACAAGCTTCGTCGTGAAGTCGTTCTTGCTAGTGTGTAGTGCGGAGTTTACCGAAATATTTCTTTCAACATGTCAATTCAAACAAAAACTTAACTGTATATCGCAACAAAACACCGGTGTTGTTTCGTTGGGCTCGTTAACTAGAAGAAAAAGTGTATATACAGGCGAGTAAACGTTGAAGAGAACGACTGGAAAGGGTTTCCCCAACTCTTCCTTCATGGAGAACAATAAAACGGTGAGTATTTTAGCTCGTGTATTCTTGCCGTTCCTGCTGGTGGGTGTAGCCTACATCACAAATCTTTGTGAGAGGAAAGCAACTTGGTTACAACAAATCCAAACCAAATCACAACTTCTTGCGTTGTAAATTAGTCCTTTGCTGTTCAAGTGCAGGACGGTCTGATGTAACCATCAGGTTTGGGGGTTTCTTGCTGGAAGACACAGGAAGTCAAAACCAAAAAATGGTTGAGGAGGGGCCATAAAACAATTGATTTGTTTTACATATAAATAAAGTATATATTATATAGACGTTTCATAAGTATTCAAAATTCGCGAGTAGGCCTAGGTAACCATAAACAGTTGGCTGGACTGGACTTTCAGTTTTCGGTATCGGGCATTATTATTATTTATCACTTTCTTATAGACATACATATATTATTAAAAAATTGCATTTTTGTTTAAAATGCCTAGGCTATATTTTAAAATGAAGAAAAAAAAAAAAAAACTTTCAAAATGATACTGTCATAACTGTTAAAGGTGCAGTAAGCGATTTCTGGTAAACCCTGTTGATATTTAAAATCACCAAAACAAACACACCCCTATCTTGATGCCTCCAATCCGCCCCCAGATTCACATAAAAGTACACATATGAGGTACACAAGCAATGACTATGGCGTAAACGAAAAACCATATATTAGGAGAAAGTCATCTCACTTTTCGGACACACTTTGGGAGCCTTGAATGCTTTGGGATGCTTGAAAAGGGCAGTGGAGAAGGTTTACACATTCCAGGCTTATAATAATAATAATAATAATAATAATAATTCCCGCTCCTTAAAGTCTCTCCAGCGCTGGAAAACCTCTCCAATATTAACCTGGGTCCTACCTCTTGCCTGATCGTAACCCTTCTTTTTAAAGTTATGTTCCCCTGGCCTTTTCATCTTTTGTATTTTCTCTACCATCTCTCTTTCTATAGTCATTCTGCTAATGTCTCTCATGTATACACCCCTTACTGCTGTCCACTTTCAACAGCGTTTTTCAAAAATGGCTTACTGCACCTTTAAGTGGTTACTCAGCTCATTCCTTACATTTGAGTGTTCTGGACACTAGTAGGCTAATCTTTCTCTTTCTGAGAAGATCATTTCAGCTGCACATCTGCTACATCAAGGTATCAAATGGCAGTGCTTTATAACTTTATTAGAACATTACATTTATAAGAACACCTTCTGTACTGTAGCCAACCTCAGCATGCCAGCATACACACTAATAGTGATAAACAGAACATCATGGCACAGAGTGGAAGGAGAAAAACGCTACTGTATTGATACCTTCTGTGATAAAATCAATCTGATATATTACTTGTTCTCACTACCACTCCCCATCAATGGATATTAAGGCTCCTCCATTGAGCCTCTAGACAATTTTATTATACATAATCAGATTTTCAGTGAGGCTTGACAGTCTGCTGGAGATTAAGCCGAAGTGTAATGGCTTCTTCCAAGCTTTAAAAACTCATTAAACTAATCCTGTTAATTTGACCTGTGTTCAAAAAACTGGTCTGCATTGTTCTGACTGAAAGGTTGTTTAAGGGAGCTGTTGCTGGATTTGATATGGTCAATGGTCGAAGTTAGTGGCTTTCTTAAATCCCCCAAGCTACATTTAGACTGTAGTGTGCAGACTGATGCGGGGCTAATGCTTTTAGAAGCAGATGCCGGATGCAGAGGGATGTGGCTGTGCTTCCTGGTACTGTTTCAGAAGCTTCAGAGCCGAGGACTGAGTCTCCACCGAGATGTCCATTCTTCTTGAGCTCTCAAGTACATACTGTATTTTTTTTAGCTTGGCAACATTTAGCATTTGATCCGCTGCCTGAAATAGTGTTAGGAGGACTATATTATGGATACTTGTTGTTAACAAATATTGATCTGTTTTAGGACAACTAGTCCTGGGTAACCATTCCTAATCAGTTATTGAGTTTGAAATTATAATTTGAATGTAAGGAAAATAGAATCACATTAGAATTGACATTCTAAGAAATTCGAAACAGTAATTTTTAACAAGGAAAGCAAAGTGTATTAAGTCCTTGATTGTTATAGATTGAAATTTTTATTTTGTTTATTTCATTGTATTTTATAAATTAACTTTTTTGGACCAAGGTGAAAGTGCACCTCATTTCTCAAAATGCCTTACTGGTGTTTTTGAATTGCAGTTCAATAAATTCCCTTTCCTGCCATTCCATTTCAACTTC
This sequence comes from Rutilus rutilus, assembly GCF_951802725.1. NCBI lineage: Eukaryota > Metazoa > Chordata > Actinopteri > Cypriniformes > Leuciscidae > Rutilus > Rutilus rutilus. The sequence continues at coordinate 30,021,115 of NC_140217.1, read as the reverse complement.
GTGTGTGGCCAGTTCCAAACTCATGGATTGGCTGGGTGTAAATTCTTTAGGTCTGAAATTTGTTTCTGAAAACACTTCTTTGTACAGAACTAAAAGTTAAAGTTTAAGACTTATGTTCAGTAAGTGCCCTTGCCCCTTTTACTATCACGTTGGCATTAATAGAGTATAATGTGTTCAATATTCAATTCTAAGATGATTTCTTTTTGTAGCTGTAGGCTACATGTGTAGCTGGAATGATTTCTATGCTTCTTGCAGCATAAACATTTATAAAGAGCAGCTACTATAAGGAGAGAGATAGAAAGCGAGGGTAGCTCTGAACAGCACTTACCCACACACACCCACATCCCATCATCCAAACAAAGCACTCCACTCACACATCATCTGCAAATGCAAAGGCTCCTCAGTGTGTGGGCTGAGCAAATGGCACCGAGTCACGGTCACACACCAAGCCAAATGCTGTTAATGCTGTAGATTTCCTTTAAAGTAACACTAGTCAAACAGGCTGTGGGAGGACTGAAACCTTTCACGATCCCTGCCTTTAAAATGACCATTGTCCCCTGACCTCTCTAAATGTGAGGTAATAGACCGCGTCCACAAGTTCACAAGGCACTTTGCTTTATTTCGCCCACTGAACTATCAAAGCAATTTTCTGATCTACTGTATAGGGGTGAGGTAGTATCAGTAAGAGGGGAATAACTGGTTTCCACTGAAAGGGTTTTTCCTTCCATTCGTGTCAATTCGCAGATGCAAAAGACCTCTCTCCTCCGCACGCCCCCTCCACCCCCTCCAGATTAAATGGACACAGATAAATAGTTTCTCTGGATGGAGTGAATATTGCACTGTGCTGAATGAATAATGTATGTACGTGGCTGACATTGTCGGTCTGATTTGTTTTAGATTGAGACAGAACTCTGCAAAATCACTCGTAATACCCATTGAAAAATTCAGACCCCTGCGATACTGCGAAACTCCCATCCTGAGGCGTTAACAACATGCCGTCGATAATAGGGAAGAAAAAATAATTTTTCAATGCTGTAAATAAAACAAAGATTATTGGAGTAAGTCTTACAAGAAAATATATTTTAGTCTTTCTACTTCAAAATATCATGTTTAATTCACGTTTTCTTTTTTTTTTGCCATACAAATAAGTCACTTACCTTGTGTCATAGATTGCAAACAGCTTTTTATTCCCATCCACAGCATTCCTGCAAAACAGAAAGGGAGGTGATGTTACTATTCCCATCATTCAATGCCATGTTACTATTTTTGGAATCAACACACTCTCTAAGCAATTGTTATGGTTCTGATTGTGTACAGTAAAAGAAAAGAATCCCAAAAACCATTCCCAAATATATCACTTTTAACTCATAACATATGTCTTGGGTTCAAACATAGGCTGCTTTTTTTCTTAGTTATTCAAGCTCTGTTTAACATGCGCACATACACACACTCGCAACTAGATCATGTTTATCAGATGCTCGCTGGACACAGGTGGACTGTAGAGGTAACAGCTGCTCTGTGTGGAAATCTCTGGAGTGCACATCAATGGAGTCAATCAACAGTCAGACAAAAGCGCCTCAAAAATAAATCAATCCCCAAATCACATTACTAAATATCACATTATGCTTAGACAACAAACTGTCTTTACTATCTTCATGAACCTAGAAATAATCTTGTCCTATAAGGGATGCTTGTTTGTTTGTTTTTTCGATAGCAGTGTGACCATTAAAACCAACCCAAAGCAGATGTTTAATTTACTTGCTTTGATTCTCTTGCTGTAAATCAATGTAACACCTGCATACATTACCCATGTGCGTGCATTTTTACTGGGAGTCTTCAATACACATGCTTGTTTTATTTTTGAAGTAATCTTAATACATTTGTAGTATTTTGCATAATCACTAGAATAGTGGTGTAATAGCAATGCTTTTTGCATGTGTGTGTGTGTGTGTTGGAGACATTTCCCAGTTGCCCTGTCACCCCAAATCAGCATAAAATGTGTCATTATAAAATAAACTAGTTCTTTTCACTTATGCACAACGTGAAATTGGAGCAGGTAGAGCTTTTAAGGTTTTCATTTATCGACTGAGTCACTGCAGTGATAGTCAGCATCAGAGAAAAAAAATGGGATTAGAGTTCCCTCTGATGGCTGTCCTCATTACTACTCCATTCTGTTTCATATAAAACAATACTTGCTCTCAAACCATTTTTTATATCTAGTCCTATCAAATCAATATTATGTATCTTTGGCTGATACCTTGATGTATTTATATACCTATACTTCGTATATATTTTAAACTATTTATAAAAAAGGACTATTCTATAATTTACAACTCGTTATAATTGGGCAAACTGATACTTTTAAACCATAATTATTCTCAGTGGAGATATAATGATCCGCATGTAGAGAAAGCCAGTCTTCATTAAACAGCCTGGCGCATGGGGAGCTGCCTGGAGCTAAACGCTCGCGCGCAAAATGCATAGTAAGCAGAATTGTTGGGAAATCCACTCATTTTCTGGCGTCCGCGTTTGTAACGCGCGCAGGGGACGGGGGTAATCGCGCTTTTCTCTGAATAAGCTCAAACAAGATAAGTTTCAAAACCCAACGGGCGCTTAAATTTCCCTCGGGGGGTAATTATGCCGCGCGAGCGGAGGTGACGTCCTATTACTTTGGTCCCAAATACGAACAAATGCCTCTAGAGTGACAGTTGGGCTAGAGTGAGGAGAGCAACGGACGTCAAACCGCCGACCCGGTAAGCGGAGAATCCGGTTAAACTCTGTAACGCTTGAACGGTTGCGCAGATAAGCGTTGAGATGTCGTGCTAGGCTACCACAGAGGAAAGAAGGGGGAAAAGTAATGGTCTGTTAAAGGGAATTTGTTGACTAGAGGGAGAATAGGGGAAGAGAGAAAACAAAGACTAGGCTATTTTAAGGGCTGCCTGGTTACTGTCTTTCAATTGGATTTAGGAGTGATGAAGGGGTCTTTGGGATGCGGTGGAAAGGAAGGGATGTTCTGCAGCGGCTGTTCAGTCACTGAATCGTAAAAGAGGACAGAACAATGAGCCTGTATGGTTAAGACTGGATATATCTGAAGAACAACGCATCTACTACTGCTGTAAGCTGAACGTTGCAGGATTTGGCTCACTGCTTCAAAAGGAATTCATTGCATTTGTTTTTTTTGTTTGGTTTTTTCCAACGTGGATCCACTGCACCATTCAGATATTTAAGGTAAGATGCGAGGCTTTTACTGTACACGATCTCTGCTCAACTCTGCTTTGTAGGACTCACTGTAAATGTTCGACAAGTTTATACGCCAGATGTTGTTAAAACTAAGCATTACAGCCGCTGCAAACTCAGCGCTCCTACTGCTTTTTACAAACGGTCACGTTGAAAGAAATGTTGCAAACTGGCATACAATCGAAATGCACAACACATTTGTTTGACATAGAAAATAGTCTTAAAATTTGATTTAAAAATTAAAAAAAAAAAATATATATAGGCTATCTTGTATAGTATCTGAAATTGGCTAAAAAAATTATATAGTTAAAAAAATTAATTTATGGCATCAATTGTTATTACTTATTTTTATTATGATTATTATTAAAGTAATAATGAAAAGGTGTCCAAATTTTAACTGTATAGCTGACCAAAACTGTTTGTTTAACACTTCGTAAATTATATTGTTTTTAAGTTTACTGATCATCCTGTTTTAGGGATTTTGTATATACCTCTATTTCTAACTTACCTTCTCAATTTATTTTAAATTAAAGTGTGCAGAATTCATGGAGTTTCATGGAGAATGATAAGATTATCATGCTGGTATGAATGACTCCATATGCTGCACTCTTTGCAGGTATGGGATATGGACCCCACTGCAGCGCCAAAATGAGAAGCATGTGGGTCGGTGTTTTGTTCATGACTTTCACCTGCCATCTGAGGTAGATTACGTTTAATGTAACTTTCTATTTCTCGTTGACTTCATATTATTTTCTAGTTAATTGCAGGAGTCAATTAATGTAACATGCATATATGTCTGTTGATTCTATTGATATCTTGAGAATGCACATTTTCCAGACAATTTTATCATTGTGGTCACCTAATGGATATAGGAACTAATACTTGTAGTTATTAATTATCTGTATGGTCTTGTGCATCAGCCTCTCCCAGTCTACTACAGGGACTCCTAAAGAGTCGGAGCTCAATGATAACATCACAGTATTTACACGAATCCTGGATGGATTGCTGGATGGCTACGATAACAGACTGCGACCTGGGCTTGGAGGTAAACTCTGCCTAGATACCATGCCTAGATACTTCAAAAATCTGTAGCAAGATTGTGATTTAGCGAGAGGCGTTTTTTTTCTTTTTTTTCTTTTTTTTCTTGTATATTAGGGCAATTAATGTCTGGCATTGACCTCTGGTAGTTATATTGAAAAGATGTCCTCAGATAAAGGCAGATGGTTAAACAGAGAGAACGCCTGCACATTCCATCGTGACCAGCAGCATGAAGGACTTTCAAAAGAAAAGAAAAAAAGAGAGAGAGAGAGATGCTGCTTCTATTCAATCCACTAACTGGGAGGAAGTGTTTTCATACAGGAGATGTTTGCACAGAGTAGAAGTGATCACAGAAATTTCCTGGTTCTCTGTGAAAATCAAACAGCCACTATTTCCCGGCACTTGCAATTACAGTGTTCTTGCAAGAGACAGAGAGAGAGGGTGGGCGAGAGAGAAGGGATATGAATGTGCCCGCTGACCTTGAGAAAGCTATCGCTCTTTTCAATAGGTGCTGGTTTATTGTTCTCAGATGTCAAAATCATGCCGTTATGGCAGAGAAAGAGAATTAACACTGGCTGCACCTGTTTCCATGTGAAAACTGCGCATCAGCAACATGATGTCAATTGACAAATGATGGATTTAGACATGATTTAGTACTTTGAGAAGGAAAGTGCAGTCAGGAGCCTGGAATTAACTGCTTTTCATTTAAAATGTATGCAACTAAAAGAAACAGCGTACCAATACAAATAGCGAATCAAAGCGTACTTTAATGGAAATTCTGCATATATTTTATATTCTATTTATTTATTTAGGCCTACGATATATACACTATTTATATATATACTTGATTGGAAATTCTGCATATTTTATTTACATTCTCTCTCTCTCTCTCTCTGTATATATATTAGTAAATGAATATATAAAGTATGTGTAGTATAAAATATGTAGAACTTCCATTATAGTATAAATATATAACATCCAAAATTAAACAATCTAATAAATCCCTATTTGTTTGTGGCTTTACAGAGAAAGTGACTGAAATTAAGACCAACATCTTTGTCACCAGCTTTGGGCCAGTGTCAGATACTGAGATGGTAAGTATTTAAACCAGATCCTTTCTTCATGAAGAAACACCATTCATTCACGGAAATTCCCAACTGAGATAACTCCTCATTAAATCCTGCCTCACTCTGTAACATTACTTCACCTCTGCAACATTTCCTGAAATTCTGCATGCAATATCTTAGGTAGGTCACAGTATGATTTGATGAATGCAACTATTGTTCATTTTTTATATTTAGTCATGTGACACGTTTGATTTTGCCTTCAGGCAAGGTCATCGCTGTAATTCATGGGCCCCTGGAGAAAAAGTTTATGGGGAGGCCTTAGTGTGCCCCTCCTCCTCATCACAGGGCCTGGGGTTCCTCACGACGACCCTGCCTTCTGGTGCACACTAAATGAACATTTTCCTTTGAACAGGAATACACCATTGATGTGTTTTTCCGTCAAAGCTGGAAAGATGAGCGTTTGTGTTTCAAAGGGCCAATGGAGATGCTACCTCTGAATAACCTGCTGGCCAGCAACATCTGGACACCTGACACCTTTTTCCTTAATGGCAAAAAATCCATTGCTCACAACATGACAACGCCCAACAAGCTTCTGAGACTGAAGGATGATGGGACATTGCTGTACACCATGAGGTACCAGTTTAAGCTACAATGCCTTGTCATTTCACAGTATGAAATGCTGTCTGCATGAATGGATTTGAGTATGGGTAGTACAGCCATACATTTGATCCTCATCTCATTTAATGGCCTCCTCACCTCTGTTTTGCACTGCTGAACCCACTGCTATGTGACAGATGTGTTAAGCACACATGAACTCGGCTCCTGCTGAACTCAGCATCTCATGTGCCGCATCGAACAATCTCAGTGGGAATGTTCAGCTTGCCCCTGCTAAAGCTTTTTCTCTATACTTGTTTTTTTTTTTTTTTTTTGACGTTGTCTTCTCACAAGAGGACACATGAGTTTACCTTTGTTGTTTTCATTAGTGGTTCGCCATGTTTTAGATTCCTCATACTTACTCTCTTTATATTTCACAGACAAAATTCTTCTTGCTCTGTTTATGCTATAGACTTGAATGATACTTCAGATCATCCTGCTTATTGAGGAGAGGTGTGTTATTATTTATTTAACGACCACAGTGATTTTCCCAATAGGCAAAGAATTTACATTGCTTTGCACTGAAAAGGGATCAGAAGCATCCTCTCTCGGGTTCAGAAAATTATAGAAGCCATGAGGCCTTGGGGTCTTTCAGGTCCCTGCAGGGTTCAACAGTAACATTGTTGGTTTGTTTATTTATTTATTTATTTATGCCCTGCCAATATTTTCACAGGCCTTAACACAAAAAAGTACAAATTATAATTTTTTATTATGTATATTTATAATTTAAATAATTACTTTTTCTATGCATTATTCAGTATTTTTTATTATACACATTATGTTACTTTAAACAAATTATTTTTAAATAGAACTTTAAGCTTTATTTACCAAAACAAGGCAGAAAATTATACACTTTTACTGGAAAATGATGGAATGCAGTACACTTGAAAATAAAATAAAAAACAACAAAAAACAACTGATTGTTTGACATCTATTATTACTGATGCTACCAAGACTAATCACACTGACTAATCATTCTTGCACTTTTGACTAAACCACTAAACCTCATATATGTTAGCCAGTTTTATCTTAAAAAATCTTTTGACTTTGGTTAGTGTACTGATGCCCCAAATGCTCTATTTGGGGACACTGCAATAACATAGAGGCAGATTCAAAATGTGTTGAAACTCCACACACATACTGTATCTAGTTTCTTCTCTTTGTACTCTAGACCAGTCACCCAAGGGTGTTCCAACCTAACGGTGTACAATAGAAAAGAAAGTAAAAGGGGGGTGAGGCAAAATAAGAGTTAGAAACAAAGTTGGCTGTATGTTTTATGCCCCTGTTGTTGAGTTGTTCTTCACAGACTGTCTGCTCCATTACTCGCAATACCAGGGCAGAGGGAGAGAACACACACATACACGCACACTTACAATCACATACACACACACACACACACACACACATACAGTTTCTGCTCTCCCAGCTATCATCAGCAACAATCTACTGCCAAGTGCCGTGCACTGCTGTGTTAGTGCTGTTGTATAAAAGCCGCTATTGTTGTTCTCGAAATGGCATCAATACTAAATCCTCTCTATAGTAGAACCTGCTTGTTTAAGTGCTGAATTTTGAGGCGCACAATCGTAATAGTGTTTGGATTATGAGGGTTATGTATTAGTTATTTTTATTCTCTGAGGTAACAGTTATGATGATCCATTATATAATGAGTTATTAGCTTTTATTAACTCAAATTCAAATGCAATGGAGAATTTGGTGAGTTTTCCATAGAGGTAACAATTAGATTTCATATAGTGGGTCTAAAAGCAATATAAAATAAATGGAAAAGGCAAAGAACATGGATCATTTCATTTACACAAAACGCATTCCTTGCTCATTTGCAAAGCTTCACTGTTTTTTTTTTCATTTTAATTATTGCGTTGTATATTGTGAGACCAAACACTTATTACAAAATTACTCAATTGATAAAACCTTAGATAGAGCTGCTTTTTTAGACTGTAAATTGAACGAGATCATCAATCAAACATTAATGACTCTGAGAGGAAATTACTTGGAGCATGTCATTTAGAAATCAATGGTGGAGCTATTGTAGCTTGCCTACAATAAACTCTGCCCAGTGTTGCATTTCCTAACAGTGCAAACCATTAAAAGGGCTTTTTACCACTCACCAATGCGCACATTGTTTCCGGAAAAGTGATCAGCAGTAAGGTTTTTTTCTTTTCTTGCTGAGATGGAAAGGAGCACCTTAGCTGCCATGAAAAAGCAGGGCAAAACAGCCACACATTTCACCACCCACATTCTAAAAGTGGAACGCAGTCTACGGGCTTTTATTAGAGTTAAAAAGGAGGTTACGAGACCGAACAAAAGGGAGATGTTCTAGAAACTGTCAAATCTTCTGAAGGATCTGCCATGTTTTTAAAATAACTTTTTTAGCTTGAGGTTGATGTTGAGAAAAATGGTGCAGTAGGCAAATATGCATTGTAAAAATTGCAGATGTGTTAATAAAACAACAGGGTTTTATAAATAAAAACAACAGTGTCATAACCAACATAGACATTGAGGGGGACACATCCGCTTCAATATTCAGATTAATGGTAGACCAATAAGAGTTTTTCAATGAGCAATTGTTAAAATTGTACCTTTGATCTCCCTTAAAATCTGTTTATATTCTTGTGTATTTAAATAGCTGTTATACCACTTGATAATGACGCATATTTTGCTTACATCTGATTGTCCATGTTTTTTAATCAGCTCTTGACTGTGAATGTGCTAATTAATACAAAGTCCTGTAGTGATTTGATATGTAGCCTAATTTGGGATGCACCGATACCACTTTTTCCAGAAAGAGTCCGATACCGATACTCTTATCTGTATTTTCATTGCATTTTTAATTTTTAAAAATATTGGGCAGACAAACCAAAAGAATATTAAGCTAATTAGTCATGCCTAATTATGCCTGTTAAAATGTATTGTAGGAGCTACTGTTACTGTACTTTCACTGTTCATATTATTCCTCTATCATATTTTGGGCCAGATTTACTAAACAGGTCAATTTAGTGTAAGAGCGCAATTCCAAAAAAGCGCAGATGGGAGTGGAAAGTTCTGTGCGTGATCTACTGACAATGCGCAAATTAAAGAACACAGACGCGGCCGGATCAATCCCATAATGACCAACGCAATCTACCAGTTAGCGCTGGTTTAAGACGTGCTTTTTTGGGGTTGGTAAATAATGGCGCAAACACCAGTAAATTGACGAGCGCAAAACTTAGTAAATCACCTCGCATGATTAATTGAAATACTCTCCTCCCATACATTTTGCATCTGAAAGGGAAACTCCTACAAATGCATATGCAATAAGGTCAGCCGCAAAAATAACTCTGTCCATGCCTTGTCAGCGCTAATGTTTCACTGCGTGTCTTTAGTAAATCCTGACAGTTTTTAACACCAAAAGAGGTTTTGCAATGGTTAGTAAATCTGGCCCTTTATGTTTAATTTAATAGCACAGTGAATATTTAGAGCTGCTCCAGCAGGGCTTAACCAGTCAGTGAGTGATTTTCTCTGTCTTATGTTGTTAGAATAAAATTGAGGACAAAGACAACAGTAGGTTTATTAGGCTGCTGTCACTTTATGAACTGCACATATCCAACATACTGTTAAACACATGTTTTCTTTAAAACTGATTATGTTCACTTAAGACATAACCAACTGCAAGGATACTTGCCTATATGGGCATTTTTACATAATTTTGTGTAAATTTGTCCACTCAAGCGCAAGACGACATGAAAGAGAACTCAATTTAATAGGCTATTCACGCGCTGTCTAAGAGGCAGATTTCTGGGCGTTTAATATTCTGTTAATTAGATACATTTACTTCATAGACATCCTTCTCTGATATCTCCATTGTGCTCTCTGTTTGCTCTGTTTTTTGTTTTTTTTTGTCACAAGCACTGTTACTGTACACGCTGCGTGGTATCTGTTGTTGGTATCGGAGCATTTGAATGAGTACGAGCACACGGGTGCAGTATCGGGCCCATACCGATACTGGTATTGGTGCATCCCATTTTCTATATCTTGCAATGACACATACACGCACTGTATTTGCAACCTGAAAGCTACATACTTCTAATATTAAAAAAGTATTACAACATTATCTCTTTATTCTTTAATTTTAAGTATTTTAAGTTGTGCATTATTTATATACACTTGAGTTTAACAGTAATTTTGTGTTACTGTTGATTTTGTGTTTTGTGGTAATTTTGTGTTAGCACAGAATCAGCCGCCATTTTTTAGAGATACAGACTTTTTCTATACATTCTATACTTTTTCCTGACGAGATGATTTATTTTCTTTTTTTATTTGTATTCCCTTGTAACATGAAAAAAACATGTAGACCCTACTGCGTATTTGTGGTGCGCTCTCTCGATTTAATTTATGATATATCCTATGAATAATTCACTAGTATGCACTAAGAATCTCTCGTTTTTCTCTCAAAATCCTCTTTTCTTTCCAGGTTTTCACACGGATGCTTTAAAATGTCGGCTAATTGTTTCCCCTTTTCACTTCCTAATCCTATTAGCAGTGTTTACTGGAATGTTTCTAAAGCGGGTAAAAACAGTATTTGTTATTTGTCAAAATGACAGAAAGCACTTTGAGATGTTAACACTCAATGCTAAAGTCAATGACCGTTTTTGATTAAGGCAACGTATGTTACATAATACAGACGTATATTACTACAGTGATATATAACACGTCCGTAATATTGCTGCGGAAATAATCAAGCTTTTGGGGTTCTTCATGGTCTGTGGTAGTAATCTGATGATGTTTTTACACTTTTAAATTTCCTAAAGGGTGTGTAGAATAATATCACTTCATTGTACCCTGTTTTTAAAAAAAGCTTATTGTGTTCATACAGCGAACCTTTCACTGATTGTTTACAGTTTAACAGAAGTTACTCGCATAATTTGTGCAAAGCGTCATGGGGCATAGGGAAAAGGTGGATGGAACGTTCTTGTGAAATGATATATAATTTATGAGCTTTAATGGGCTATCACAGACCAGATAAAGCTCACTGTAAGGATTAAACTCTGAGCGCTCACCATTTGTCAAGGCCCCAGTGCCACATCATTTCGTCTCCACATCCAGCAATGCTGACCTCAGCACTAACTGTGTTCAGTAAGTACATAGCGAACTCCTTGCCTCCCATATGGCTGGTTTTGATAAAGTTGTGCGAGCTGGTCGAATGGAGGTTGAGTTTAGAGGACAGCCCTTGATTTTTCCAATACAGCAATTCATCATGGAGCTGTCAGAGATGAAGGCCCTGCGCTGATTAAGTGAAGGAACAGTGCCTCACGTGTCCCACCCCATTAATTACATTCTCGCAGGACTTCCAGTCAGAGATGCAACCATGGGCCCTTCAACCCTGGTCCCATCCTCAGTTGCTGATGATGGAGGTTTTAAGCATATCCAGTTCCGTGGCAATATCAAGCCCTTCATTACGCTGTCAGCTGAGGGTCAGTGCTGACATCTTATTGCATTGCTTACACCAAATCATTGAATTAGCTCCAGCCGGGACGTTAAGGGAGGGCTTAATGGCCACAGGGTGGCATAATAAGCCCGCCATCCTGTAACCATTATGGTAATGATCAGCCTTGATCTCATATAATTGGTTTGCTAAATGGCCTTGCTGATTACTTTCTTTAGCAGCAGACTTTGGACAATAGACATTATGCAACCAGACATTGTAAAAAATCATGGACGAGTTTGTTGGATGCGTGAAGATTTCTTTGTTATACACTTCTTTGTAACAGGAATTTCCTGAAACCGTTTGGCTGTTTGACAGAGCAACAATAATTATATGATGCTACTTCCATTTCATGTTTCTTATGTCATGTTAGATCGCTTATATACTTTATAACATCCAGCAATCGAATTCAGAGTCACTTTCTCTGATAGGATGATTGTTGTCCAGTTGCAAAATCCATCTCTATCACATTTAATGTGTTTAGCCTCAGATCTTTTCAGGAAATCATATGGTTATAATGGTAAAAAAAAAAAAAAAAAAAAAAAGGTTTCATAAATGGTCCACTAGAGGGGGGTACAGGACAGTGGATTTAGCCACTGCAGAACCACTGCAGTGTTCTCTACATCAGGGGGTTTCTAACTTTTTGAAACCAATGAGGAACACCCTGATAAATAAAGGCAACTATCTGTTTTCATATAGAAAGTCTTATTTATTTTGATTTTATTTATACTGTGCATCTGGAAAAGTTAAGCAGGGTTTCTGCGGGTCTTAAAAAAGGCTTAAATCAAATGTAGAAAGTCGTAAATTCATAAAGTCATGGCATTAAATGTTGCATGCATTGAAAAAAAGGAATATCTTCCTCAGTATTTTTGTCCTGTTTTCCAATACAGATATCTAAACATCTTTAGATCAAGATACACCTACTTGAGATGCAAATGTTAAATGAAGTCTTGAAAAATTTAGCAAAATTGGAAGATATTTGTTCTTGTTTTAATCATAAACTTCCTTTTACATGAAGAATATAACTTTTTTGCTGTGATCAGAAGGTACAAAAGTTACTTCCTTATTCTATTGGTTGGGAGCACAGCAATTCAAGCTTTTTTTGTAAGATGAATTAAGATGTAATGTATAACAGTTGGAAGTTGTATTGAACTGAATGTAGTGATATTTCAGTTTTTTTCCTTGTAGTCCTCTAATATTTCAATAGGTGGCGTTTCAGCTCAAAATAGGTATTTTAAATCCTGCCGTGTGTATGAATGAAAACTGAGAATAATTGAATAGAAAAAAGCATTTGTATGTATGTATGTGTGTGTGTGTGTGTGTGTGTGTGGTTATGAGCAAAGCCAGAATTAGCAGTGATTTACTTCACTGATTTGGCAGCCTTTCTACTTCTGGCACATGATGGCACCCTTGTTCTATAAATACATCTAAGAGCACTCAACATGCAAGCTCAGTCTTCCTATTAATATCCACTCGTTATTCAATCCTATAGCCACTTTGAGAAGATTTTCAATAAGAAAAATGCATTAATCATTAATGTTGCAGTGATGATTGTCACTATGGTAATGGCAACTTACATAAGACATGTTTATATTAACAACTGATCTCTAAAACATATCCTCAGAGGTGCTGATCTAGATTTAATCATATCTTAATTTTTCTCTCTTCAGATTGACCATATCAGCGGAGTGTCCCATGCAGTTGGAGGATTTCCCTATGGATGCTCATGCCTGCCCACTCAAATTTGGCAGCTGTAAGTCCATAATATTTCATGTTAAATGTGGAAAAATCCCCCTTGCCACTCAGAAAAGAACTCTACAGGTTTCATTGCCATTACAAAAAGATTAAAATAGCAGATTCCAAGAAATCATAACATAATCCCTCTGATTCTAAAGTGTGTAGTCACAATTACATCCATTTGTTATTTGATTGATGTGAATAGCATCTTATATTCTTATTTAGATGAAAAAGATGCAAGTATAAAATAATGGAATATATAGTGTTCATTGGTTGTCTTCGCACAGCGTAGAACGGAGATGGTAACAGGAGCAACAATTTGTATATTTCATATGAAATTCCCACTACAGGAGAAATGTATCTTTCTAATATATTAGGTACCGAACACCTCTTTGCATTAGTTTTTCTCTCTGCATATTTTCTTAATACATTTTAGCATATTGAAAAATTGAGTAAAAAAAAATTGTGTACTAACTTGGCCCATTTTAGGCAGCTTGACAGACTGGTGTTTAAGGTATGTCCAGTTTAGTCTCATTATCACGTGGCGTCCTGTCCAAGAGCAGGATTAAGATTATCACCTGGTTCTTACAGAGAGGAGGGTGACTTGAGGACTGGATTAGTAGGAAGGTGTCCTGCCGTCCCTCCTGCGCTTACGTACACATTGCACACATATAAAAGAAAGGCTTTTTGGTGCTAAGAAGCCAAGAATGACCTGAGATGAGCTCAGCTTTCTTTGATGTTTAGGGCATTACGGGATAGGGCTGTGCACGGTGAGCTTTTGGGTTAGGATACTGCAGAAACCATGACAGTCAGTGCTTAGGAGGGGCGATTGTGCATATCTGAATATTTTATTAATTGTTCTGTCGTAGCTGCATAGTAAATTCCCTCATGATCTGGAGTTCTTTAGGTTTTGAAGACCTCTCATAGGCTTTTTTGGCAGTGGTGTTAAACACAGATAAGAATACAGAAGTCAATCTGGCCCGCTGGATGATTTGAATGTTTAAACATTTAAATTAGATCATGCTAAATATATATATATATATTTTTTTTTTTTGCTACAGCAGGTCAGATAAACTCTTTAATTTGCGTTAAATGTTATAGCTGTCGTGCGGGTAATTAATATTTCCATTGATACAATTTGTATGTGGATTTAATCTTGTGAAAGTTGCTCTTGAAATTCAATAGTTGCATAAGACCATGTATTTACGCTCTGCATGGGTACATCAAGGTTTATCAAATAAAAAATCGGCCAGCATAAGGTGACGTTTAATCTTATCTGGCCCGTGACCTAAAATGAATCTGATGCCGTGCATTTGGACATCTCATAGGCTTCCTATGCGATTGGATTGGATGGATTGTTAATTTTGTACATCAACATAGTTAGAAGTACAGTAAGGTATAAAGTGTAATCTCACTAGCCTGCATGGTTTGACCTTGATGTATGCAGACAACCCTTGAAACGAATGTTGAACCAGCCACACTCCATCAATTTTAAGGGATAGTTCACCCAAAACTGAAAATTCGGTCATCATTTACTCACCCTCGAGTTGTTCCAAACCTGTATGAATGTCTTTTTTTCTGCTGAACACAAAAGAAGATATTTTGAAGAATGTCTGTAACTAAACAGTGGATGGAACCCCATTGACATTCTATTGTATTTTCCATACAATGGAAGTCAATGGTGCCTATCAACTGTTTGGTTACCCATATTCTTCAAAATATCTTCTTTTATGTTCAGCAGAAAAAAAGACATTCATACAGGTTTGGACAGAATTTTCACTATCCCTTTGAGGTACTCCACTGTCTAAAAAACTTTTGTGCACCAAAAGAAAAGAAAGAAAAATACCCTCTCCTTTTCATGGGCTGACTACAGTAGTATATAGTGAAAATATTTTTCTAACAAGGCTTCGTAGTTCAAAAGATGTCTTATTGTCAGTTCAGTTTTTTTTCTGACCAATTCTTGTTTTGTTCTGGCATTTCAGATCTTCCTTATGGACAAAAGCATATCCAACAGCATTTACTTGTTTAATTTTTTTTCCTTCTTATTGATTTTTATCATATATTATTTCTTTCATCATAGAAACAAAAACTACCTTACTCACCATAAATATTTAATAAAGGTTGAGCACGACTTCCATAAATGAATAGTACGTTGTTAATAAACATGAACTATTCTAAGGAATCATTAGATTTTATTATTTAGTCTTTTTTTTTAATCAGTCATTTCTCAGCTTTTTTTAATTTTGACATTCCACTTATATATAAAACACCCTGTGAGCTATCTCAAATGTCTCAAATGGCATTAATTATTCATTGTCAGGTGGTAATTGAAAATTTAGCCTTCATTAGGACTTGTATTCTTAGAGGTTAACACCATTTTCCCTGCGAGAGTTACTCGATATACAGGCGGAAGAGAATTAGTGATTTAACTTGTGAATCGCACAACAAACGTGTTTACTTGAAGTATTGTGCTGTGTTATGTAAAGGGTTATATAAATTCTGTCTGCACTTAGCAGCTTTTGTTTGGCTGGTTGGATAACAGTGACAGACGCCTGATTTTAACTGTCATCTCAACCAAAATGCCTGAGAAAAGCAACGGTGCCCATATAAACGGCAACAGTTTTGAGTTGTAAAACTATTGTATGCGTTATGTTAATGCGGAGCCTTTTGTTGAGGAATATTCTGCTCTTCAAAGAGACGCAGACAATCATTATTGTAGTTAATCTCCACAGACACAATGTACATCTCTGGCTATGGATATTATCCTTTATATGTAAGCACCTTGAGTGAATCCTGTACGAAGGCATGAATTCAGGATTAATGTATAGTCAGAGGGCCATTCTCACAAAATAGCCCCTGACGTGAAGCTGAGGAGTCTTGTATCACACCGAGAGGTTTTATTTTGCTGTAAAGACTGGCTGACTGTACATTATCCCACTTATTGCATGGCTGGACATGAAATATTGATTTCATGAAATGATTTTATTTGGTGAGATGAAAGAGGCTGGGGAGTGTCTTGGAGTCATTGACTCTGTAAATGACCGTCTGACTGTACATTAACCCACTTACAAATTAATAAATAGAGATTAATATTGGTTTGAATTAAAATGTCTATTACATTTTATTAGTTTACATATTGAGATTTTGGAGCGAAACCACAAGTAAAGCAATGTAGGATTTCTAGATGAATGGTCATTTAGAACAACCACAATATTTTCTGATATTTTTCACTCCATATTCTTCCTTCTGTATCTCTTTTTTTGACATTTACTTTCTACCATGTCCATTAAGGTTTATTTGATGACGTTAGTACCAATAAAATATATATTAAGTGCTTTCAGTACTGCAATACAGCCTTCGGGCTCTCGTGCCATCCAGGCCAGATTCACCTCAAAAGATTATATACTGTAGACCAAAGATTACTGTGGGATAATTCAACCTTGTAAAGGTCCCCAATGGTGAGTCATATTTTTGTTCAGATTAATCCAATATATCTCTTCCCAGAGAGTTTTGGAAGAGAAATAAGCTAAGGCATAGGTCAGCAATAGAGGATGCGCTGTACGAGGCTGGTCTACACAATAACTTGTTGAGATCTAGGCCTATTTAAATCACCTTAGGGCAGCCAAGCCTCATAATCTTAGTGTAAAGAAAGACAGACTTTAGGGACAGGTTGAAAGTTGCTGAAAGTTTTATTTTTATGATAGCTATTTCTTTGCATAAATGCATAAAAGTATATATTACTCATGCCACTGGGGATAAAAAGTCTTTCTATAGAATTATCAATGTTAATTTAAGGCCACTGTTTTAGGCTAGTGGAAAATATTCTTGCTGAATCTTTGTCTTTCCTGAATGTACTCAATTTTAGAGAAGTTTTATCACATTAACAGAAAAATATTATCATCATTATTTTAATTTTATTAAATTTTATCAATTTATCCATTTAATTTTTGCAGATTGTCACATTTTAGGAATGATTTGAGTGCTGCTTTTTTATTAGTATAGAAGAAATAAACTTTGGGAAACCTCGAGGAAACCTAGTTACTTCACATTGTCATTGATTTTAAATGCTGAAAAGCCTTGAAAGTTACATTAAAAGCAAGAGCAGATTGTAAATGAGACACACACAAACAAAATGAAAACCCTGACATTTAATAAATGACAATTACAATGATAATTTAGAATTTAGATTAAAATAAGATGCAAAAAATGTTACATCCTTGACCACAAATACAGATAAAACCACACACACATATGCTGGTTTCACTATAATAATAAAGACATCTCATCAAGTGAGGGTCTCTTTGTGGGATTTTGACATGTTTCACTGTATTTGTGAGGACAAATACAAATATTTGTTGCTTCTCAAGTATAGCTAAACCTTTATACGCACACATGAATTCTGTCAAGCCAATCTCACTGAACAATTTCTTTTAACTGGAAAGCATTTCAGTCATGTGTGAGTAAGAAGGTGGAATTCTACAGGCTATTCACTCTGTGGGCTGTGGTGACCCTGTCTTAATGAAGAGCTACATTTGTTTCGCTCAAGTCTCAACCCTTGACCTATGAGAAATATTTTGTCCTCAGTTTGCCAGACCTTGTCACTTCCTTTGCTTTATCAGACACTGGGTACACAATTCACAAATGATTGTGAATTTGTACGCACAGGAGAACTTCTCACAAAAAATGTCTGCCTAATTCACAACATGTTTGTACGCACAATAATTTATTCTTAATCTCGTTCTAATATTATTGAATTTAGAGTGTTTTAAATGAGCGGCCGCGTGCACGAGGTTAGTCGTTTGCATAAAACACGCCCAAACCATCTCCATATAAGGGTTTTCCACACAACATTTACAGCCTTTCATAGCTCTCGCTAGATCCCCGAGCAATGCCAAGTGTGTCATTCTCAAAACCAGTTCAAACACAATAAACAACTTTTATACAAACTGAGATTACAGACCTCTCATTACCAGCTATATACACACACGCGTAAATCTGCGTTATTCAGAGAAACCATGCAGCTGAAGCTATGCCAGCTTTTCTTACTCTTTCTCTGTATAAGATGAAATATATTTAAGGATAAAATTTTATTATTTATTAATTTTATATTATAATATAATATAATATAATTTAATTAAATAAAAATCTCTTATGGCCACACAGAGAAAGTGCTTTTTGTGTATGTGTGGTTTCATACTTGTGATTTTTGTGTAAATT
Organism: Rutilus rutilus; assembly: GCF_951802725.1. Classification (NCBI taxonomy): domain Eukaryota; kingdom Metazoa; phylum Chordata; class Actinopteri; order Cypriniformes; family Leuciscidae; genus Rutilus; species Rutilus rutilus. Next base: position 30,002,686 of record NC_140217.1, on the reverse strand, counting down.
TAGAATACATTTTAGTGCAAAAGTTTTTGGTGAATCAAGATTTGCTCACGAAAACATGCACATTTCATGCACAAATTTGTGCGTATGCATGCTTAGTGAATGAGACCCACTGTTTCCAGTCTACAGTATGTCAAAAAAGTAAGTATAATACCTCCCAAAGTGCTATGGGTATAATATAAACACACTAAATACATATTTTCCTAATCCACATGTTATATCCACATCCATAATATGTATCATTCTACCATGATTTTTACCATTACCACCATGTACAACTTCAGTCTCCTTTTTAATTCAATCCATAGACAAAGTTTATAGTTTTCCATTTGAACTTGAACAAGTTCAGAGCTTATTAGGATCAGCTGATGTGCACTAAATTCAATCCAATTAGATCCACTTACAATCACCACCCATAATTAGTACCAATACTGTCTTCACACTCATTTGCTTAATCTCACCACCTGAACTTGCACCGAGCTTCAAACACCTTTCTTAGGAGAACAGGGCTGCGTTTCCCGAAACCTTTTTAACGCTACGTCGTTCTTAAGTTACACCTTAAACTGTACCTTATCGATAATACGTGTTTCCCGAAACGTTTACAAGAAGATATTCAAAATTTACTGTTTAAATCCTTTTTGATCTCTGCCGAGCACTGTACGTAAGATGCACACTTTTATTACTGAAATGCTGGAAAGTATTTACAAGAACAATATTTCATCGCAGCTCCACCTCAGCGAACAAAAATGGGAAAGAGAAGAAAGCACGTTCAAATTTGAAATGGTTATCATGGCAGCAATATATGATACAATTTTAAAATATGTAGGCTAGGCTATATTATAGGCTATTATAGTTTGGATTGTTTTTTATAATATCCCATGAGTCCTAATAAATGCAATTTCAACTATTTCTAAAGTGCTTCTTTTATAAAGAACACCGCTTTCTCACATAATGCAGTGAAACAGCCCCTGCACGAGAGAATAATTGATTCATGAGCCATCGATATCAACCAATTCAGCACCATCGCCACGGACAGCACCGGATTACGTCGCAAGTAAGCAGCTTCCTAAGGTATGGTTCGGGGAACACGCCTAGCAGTGGTATACCTTTAGTTAAGTTATACCTTAAGAGTCTTCGTAGCGTGCTAAGAGACAACGTTATCGGGAAACGCAGCCCTGATCTTTTTGATATCCAATTCTTAAAAAAGTCTCCAGTTTCTCATAAAGTCTGAAATTTCACACATAATTGGTAAATGTTTATACCAAATGCACAATAATGATGACAGCAGTAATGAACAGGGCCCGGTTCCCCGATAACGCTCACTCTTAGCGCTAAGAAGACTCGAAAGATATATCTTACCAAAGTTGTTTATGTTCCTAAGTGTGTTCCCCGAACCATACCTTAGGAAGCTGCTTAAGATATACCTTCTTACGTGCGACGTTACCGGTAGTGTTCTCAACGGGCCTGACAATTACAACCCGACCCGACCCGGCCCGTGGCTTATAAAGCCCGGACCCGATGTAACCCGACACATCAACATGAATTATCTGCCCGAACCCGGCCCGCGGCCCGATGCCGCGTCGGAATTTTTTTTTTCTCATACACGTATTATCATGACCAGCAGACGGGAATTCAAATCAACCTTTAATGTTCACGCCTTTTAACAATACAAACAATATAAACAACTGAAACAGTAAACTTTAAATATATAAATAGGCTGTAGTAGCGACGGTGAATTCACCTGCGGCAAGTTTACTTTTCACCAACTCCATCTTCTTCTCCAGGCTAAAGGCGTGCACGCAGCGGCGTCAGGTCTGCCCCCGCCCCTCTCCATGATGCATGTTGCACGTTGCACGCAGCAGCCAGACTTTCTTTACGGTGAACAGCAGCGATGATTAATAAATGTTTTTGTTTTTTTTTCACTGAGCGGAAAAGATTAAGCCCGAGGTCCGACCCGACCCGAGTCATTTGATTATATTTTCGACCCGAACCTGGCCCGAATTCGCGGGTCCCGTCGGGTTTGTCGGGCCGACCCGAGCCGTTGAGAACTCTAGTTACCGGGTGCTGTCCGTGGCGATGGTGCTGAATTGGTTGATATCGATGGCTCGAGAATCAATTATTCTCTCGTGCAGGGGCTGTTTATGTGAGAAAGCGGTGTTCTTTATAAAAGAAGCACTTCAGAAATAGTTGAAATTGCATTTATTAGGACTCATGGGATATTATAAAAAATAATCCAAACTATAATAGCCTATAATAGCCTAGCCTACATATTTTTTAATTGTATCATATACTGCTGCCATAATAACCGTTTCAAATTTGTACGTGCTTTCTTCTCTTTCCAATTTTTGTTCGCTGAGGTGGAGCATACAAGCCCATGAGAAACAATATTAGCGTCTGAATAGGACTTAACTGACAGTAGCCTATGCTTTCACTGGCCTTTAAAAGCGCTTTTTAATTAAATTAATAATATTGTATAATAATATAATTAAAAATCTAACAACAATCAGTGTAATGACAATTTAATTCTTTGCATGAAAACACTTGAATTAGCCTAATTTAATACTGTCTGGGTGTATTAAAACTTCAGAATTATATTCGTATAGACCTGCAACAGTGATAAGGTAAAGCTAAGAGTGGTCCAGACCAACCTTACGAAAGTGTGACTTACAGAAGATATACTTAGCGTACGAACGTGTCGGGAATCGTGCCATAACGTTAAGAGAGAGGTTAAGGAATAGGTTAAGAACTACTTAGCGATAAGAACGTTTTGGGGAACCGGGCCCAGAAAGGGAAATGGAGATAACACAGAACACAAGCATGATAATATACGTATTGAAGTAAATTTATAATTTTCGAATACTGTAGAATAGAAAATCATGACTTGCCAGTATTTTGCACCAGTTACCTAAATATGCTCACTGTCCAGGTACTCTGTATTAACTTTAAAATCTCATTGGGCAGGTTCCCTACAGAGTCTTAATAAGTCATGTGTGGACTTATCCTCACGTGGACTGTCCATTCTTATAAGTGTCTATGAGGATGGCCCAGAAGCTACTTGCCTAAAATGCCTTGCATATAACATTACGTTATTAGAATTTTTCTAAATTCTAAAATCTTTTTTTCTGCAACCCCCCAATGAAATATGGGACTTTTTTTTTTTTTGTAAAAACATTCAACTGTGTTTGAGTGCTTCCTAAAAGTAGGTTTACTGATTCAGAGGAGCATCTGGTTGATGTGTTAGTCTTGATGTAGCAATATCGATAGTAGTCGGGGAAGACAATTTTTGTACTTCGTTCGGATTAGTTTGCAGGAACATGTTGGGGGTATCTAAGGTTACGTACTGTAGGTCTTTGTGAGTGTGTGTGTGTGTGTGTGTGTGTGTGTGTGTGTAGATGGTTTGCAGAATAATCCCTCAGTCTAGATGGTCGAAGTCAATCTTAATTGTGATGGAGACATCCGTCTTGAGAGTGGCAGGATTAATGTTTTGCTTCAAGATTGAATGTCAAGATGGAGGGAGGGGGCGAAAGTAAAAAAAAAAAGAGTGATATGAAAGTCACTGTAAAGCTGCAGCTATTTTATGTGAAACAATCATAAAGATTGTTTTTAGATTTAGTGGCCCTAGCTTTTTTTTTGTAAAGGAGAAACAATATAAGGCTGCACACTTTTTTAAGATATTCAACAAAGACTTGCTATCTCTTCAAGTCATGTCACTTGAAGTGTTCCATCCTGTTGTCTTCAACTGAGGTGTAGATGTTTCTTTTTTAACCTGGAGGTCTGATCTTATTATACAACCCAGGTGCAGATGATTAAATGTATTACTCCCAGCTCTACACTTGGCAGAGTCAGACAAACATGCTCCCCGTTGATAAAGAAAGCAGATATTTTCCCATGATTGACAGGTGTAGACACTGTACCTCCTTAATATGAGAAATGAAACTTGCCTGCATGCAATGCAATCAACTGACAATGACTGTACAATCAAGAGTGACTAACATTTATGTAACCTTATTTAAACACGGTACTAAACAGGTTACTCACTGTGTCTGGTTAATAAGCCATTATCACTGTATAATCTAACTTTGTGGCAGGTATAAAGTGTAAACTACTGTGTGTTTTTACAGATGCCTACCCTATCTCAGAAGTTGTGTATAAGTGGACTAAAGGCCCTGGCAAATCTGTGGTAGTGGCAGAGGAAGGGTCACGTCTCAACCAATACCATTTGATTGGCCACAGGGCTGGTACGGAAGATATCAGCACAAGTAGAGGTAAACCACTTTGACCCAAACCCTTTCATTGTAATGAGTGTAAGTTAGTCAATTGGTAAAATATCTGTGAATCATACTTGACAGGTAGGACTGGGGTCCAAAACATTTTGTAGTATCTCCCTTAATTGAGAAAATATAATGCTCATAAATAATTCTTATTCTTATTATATTTTGTATTATGTTTCTTTTAGATTTTTTTTTTTTACAATAAAACAAAAAGTATATCAAATCAATATTAATGTTATTATTGTTATATTTGTGTTTATTTTTATGTTTATAGTTTTATACACAATGTTTTTATTTATTTTTTAATAAATTATATATATATATATATATATATATATATATGTGTGTGTGTGTGTATGAAATTTAGATTAAAATAACAGTGTAGCTTACAGTTTGTTTATTTACAGTTTATTTACTTGCCAGTAAGTAATTATATATTTTTTTTCTGATCTTCTAACCTGTTGCATCTCAAGGATTATTTTCTGGAACATAACGTGTTGCATCACACCCTTTCAGTTTTATTCTTCTACGTCATGTGACGTTGTCTCTCTTAAATAAAGTGATAGCTATAGTGATTATAGCTTTTTCAAATCAAGCTGGATGACAAATGATGATGAGGATTTCAGTACACCTCCCACTCATGGCCAGCTGTCTCTAGGACCAGCGTGAGTATAGGAAGAGATGAAGATAGAGAGGGAGGGGAAAAAACAACACTTATCCTGAGCCATTGGGTCTGGAGGGTAAATCCTCATGCCTACCCATCAGTTGTGCTTTTACCATGTGACGTCGGTCAGCCGCCATTGGCTCAAGCCGGCAAGAGACACATGGGAGCTGAACTAGGGGGAGAAGGGGGCATAGCCGGCATCTGCTTAATTCGGTTATGTAAAGAGGACTTGTAATACACTCATATCATTGCTGCCTCTAGCTTTGTAATCATTAAGCATGGGGGAGGGAGTCGGGGGCTTCCCCTTTTTCCGATGTACATATATGGATAACCGTGCTGAGCTGGCGTCCAGTCATTTTCAATAAGACATTATCTTACTTTGATCGTGAGCTAGGAAAACACTATCAACTGCGCTGACCATGTCATGTTTTGAACCCGGCTGAGCCATCTCTCTTTCTCATTCTGATTGATTTACACATCAAAGTATGCCAGCTGTCATCAGGTAGCCAAAAGCTTTTTTAGAAACAAGCTTCCAAGCTAAACAAGCTTTCCCCCACCCCTGTCATGGCTGACTTGCAGGACAAAGGTCAGCTGGTCATTACTGCTGCTAATCTGAGGTGCAAACCTCTTTACAAAGTCAGAAATAGATCCACCAGTACTTCATACCATGAGCGCAGGGTCATTAGCTCAACTTAGAAAACCCGGTGGAGAAGAAAAAAAGAGCAAAGAAGGGAGAAAAAAAGAGTCTGCCATACAGGGGTGAAATTATTTCTGGTGGAAATGTCAACATTCAATCACATGGCCCGCACTGTAAAGACATCCAGATAACCTGTCACCTTTTATTAATAAGAACTTCCATCCAGAAAATAGCACCTGCCCTTCCCAACTGTTTCAAATTGATTTAGAAGCTGACCCCTTCAGATGCTCATCTGTTCCTGTCAACTTTCAATGCTATGTTATTTTATTTTTTATTTTTTTTGAAGCGTAGAAAAGCAGACTACTCACCAGTTGACCAGCATGGCAGCGTTGTTCTCTGCTATGAATGGGAGTTCTCCATAAACACTCCAAAAACTTAGCAGTAAAATCCACCACAGTCGCATGTTTGCAGCTCTCAGAAGATTCCCACCAAGCAGGGCACATCCAAGGCGCAATATCTGAAATGGGGCGCTGCCAGTTGTGCTTTCTTCCCTGTCATTGAAATAAAGGGCCGAGCGAGCCGAAGGGGATGCGACGAGCCCCTCGTGATGAGGACATCTTTGCCCCCAGGGCCCTCACGATGTTCAAACTTTTCCTTGACTTCCAAGGCTCAACAGCTTGTTGTGCTCTTCATCTGATCCACTTGATCTATCCCCTCTGATTCCGACTAGATTTTGTGCTTTCGCTGTGTTGTTTTCCCTCTTCTTTTGTTCCCTCACTCTCTTTCTGCGTGCTATATCCTAAACGCGGATGGCCTGGCCTGACAGAATGGATGGAACTATTGAAAGAGCGAGAGACAGACGTGTGACAGTGTGTGTGAGAGAGAGAGAGAGAGAGAGAGAGAGAGAGAGAGAGAGCCTACAGGATGCAGATTGTGACAAGGGATTAGTGGGACACAAAAATCCGATTTTGCCAGGAGAAAGCAGCAGTCATCAGTGGATTTTCTATAGTTTATCAGACTGTGTGGCTCAAAAGGATTTTTTTTTTTTTTTCAAATTCAATCTTCGCTTGGTTAACAGGATATATAGTTTTTTCACTCTGTATTCTCTTTTCTATTCTAGTTAATGATTTACCTCACCATGTTCCAGAGCACAGTTTGACAGCTCTTAAACACACCATAAATGTCACTTTTATTTAGATGATTCTATCAATTCCATACTGGTGATTTATGCAGTTTTTAATAATTTAAAGTGATTTATTATAATAAGTTGTTCTTTTTTACTAAAACACAGTGAAATCATCTTTGTGGTCAGACATTACAGAAACTGTCCACTATTTGGTGCTAATGAGACCAACAACCAGGATGTCAAAGTGCTTCCCTATAAGAATACTGACAGTACTGTTGGAAAATTCCATAATCGCATCACTTCCCAGTTGTTTTGATTTGTCTCATATTATTATGTCTCTATCTTCCATTGACTTGTGTATCACCACCTCTCTCTCTCTCTCGCTCTCTCTCTCTCTTTTTCTCATTTTCTTTTTAAACCTCTCAGCTGGTTTGCACTTATCCCCCCAAGAGTTTAATCACACTCTATCCCTCCCTCTCTTAGTCCCTTTGTTTCTTCTCTTACTTATTTTTCCATTACTGTTTTCGATTCTCATCCTTTCTCTCATTTCATTCTTCTTCTGTTTCATTGTTCCCCCTGCAGGTCAATACACGGTCATGATGGCCCATTTCTACCTGAAGAGGAAGATCGGTTATTTTGTGATTCAGACTTACATGCCCTGCTTCATGACTGTCATTCTGTCCCAAGTCTCATTCTGGCTCAACCGTGAATCTGTCCCTGCCAGGACTGTCTTCGGTTAGTGCTTTTTCTGGCAATTCAGATTTTATACAGATTTCTTTTTTAATCCACATCAATCGGTTCACCCCCTCATGGAAGCTGCCACGTTGAGAACATGTTGAGATTTTGTAATTTAAAAAATATGTATATTTCTACATAGTTTTCATTTGTTTTTTCTTTTTTGTTGTTGTTGAAATTTTAGTACTTCAACTTATAATTTAGTTCATAAATTTTCAGTTTATATATATTTATATATAGTTCAAGTTAACATTAACCTGCTGTTAGCCCTGCTGGTTGATGGTGTAAATTCACCATCTGATTCTGGACACAAAAAGCATCTTTCTTTATTGAGAAATCCCAAATTAACCGTATAATGTTTATAGCTTAGGTGATATATAGCTTATTTAGAAAATGCTAACGTTAATGCTAATAGCTTTCTCCAGTTACTATAGATCTCTAAGACTGATTTTTTTTTTTTTTTTTTTTTTTTTTGATATTTCAGATTTAAAAAAAAAGAAAAAAAAAAGGTTTTATTCTACACGGACCGGGCCTCCATCTAATAAGTGAATCCAAATATATCCTTATAGTAGCTTATGTGATTTCTTAAAAATGTATGCTAAAGCTAATAGATTTTTCCAGTGATTATAGATCTCTTACATAAAAACACACACTGATTGCACCTTTAAAAACTCATTAGTGTACTTCATAGCATCAGAGATTTACTCCCCAAGACTGTATGCAGAGCATCTTTTATAACTATATTCCCTTTTCACTCGTCTAGCATATATGGATTCTTAGCTGTTGCTCCTTTTGGCCATCAGTTAATGTTTTGCTTACATCGATAATTCTCATCAAAATGGAAATCAGAATTGACTGATTCAATCAGAGGGAATGAAGAACTAATCCACTCAGATGACTGTTTCTGAATTCACACCGCCATTCCCATTTAATTTTGATGCCTTGAATTGTATCTTGGAAATAATCAGCAATAATAAGCGAGCAGACAGTCCACAAGAAATATGTGCCCACGCAAACAACGTTTCTATAACTGGCCAACAAAGGATACATCAAAACATAAAACTTTCTCACACACATACACAAATATCCATGAACAGAGGTTTAAAGACCCGCTCACTGATATCGTACATGTGACAGTATTTTATTTGCATAGCCCAAGGCTGAGAAATCCCGGAGCTGATGCCTAAGACACTATAGTACCATAGCTATTTATGTCTAAAAGTCTCTGTGTCCACTGCCTGGGGCGATCTGCAGATCTCCCTCTGACAGGGACAGAACACCTCTGCTCCTTCAGCAATTCTCCAGAACTATTCTCAGGTGCTTTGCATAAAGAATTATTAATTATTAATACTGTCACTCTAAGGGCATGTTTGAAATTTAAAAACAATAATATTTGAACTGCACTGATGCATTGCTACCTGTTGTACTTTTTTTTTTTTTTTATTTATTTATAGAATAAACTACATTTCTGGGAATTAAATTATCTTAATGTCAGTATTCCCCACTGGTTTGGTTTGTTTTGTTGTTAAGATGAGTTTATGATTCATGAACCAATATTGTATTCATGCAAAGTATTTTTAAAATTAAAAGAATTATGTTGGATGAAAGACAACATTTCCCTGCTCACTGGTGGTGACATTCACAAAATGAATGAAAAGATTTTGATGGATTACTGTTATCATTTTCGGCAGACAAATCATTTTATTTTAAAAGCATTACATGCCTTGCATGAATAAGTTACAGTTTAACACTTATACATTTAAAATAAATAAATTATAGTCTTACACTTATATATTTTAAAGAATACCTTTTTAAATTCAGTGTGTTATTTGATTTATGGAGTTTTACAAACTTTAAGGATTTAGATAGTATTCTATTATTTAATTTTTTATTTACACTACTGGTCAAAAGTTTGGGATAATTAAACATTTTTATGTTTTTGAAAGAAGTCTCATGCTCATCAAAACGGCATTTATTCAAAAATACAGTAATACTGTAAAATATTAATACAATCTAAAACTACTGCTTTCTTTTTGCTTATTCTGTTTCTATTTTTGTGATGGCAAAGCTGAATTTTCAGCAGCCATTACTTCACAGGATTCTTCAGAAATAACTCTAATATACTGATTTGGTACTCAATCAAGAAATCTTTTTTTTAACATACTGTAAATGTCTATAAATTTAATGTGTTCTTGCTGAATAAATTTATTTATTTATTTTATTTTATTTATTTATATTTAAAAAATATCTTATATCTTATCTCAATGGTATTATATCATGGTTTCCTCAAAAATATTAAGCAGCAAAAATTGTTTTCAACAATGATTTTAATAAGAAATGTTTTTTGAGCACCAAATCAGCATGTTTGAATGATTTCTGAAAGGATCATGTAACAATGAAGACCAGAGTATGGCATAAGACACTTCTTTCAAAAACATAAAAAAACCAGTAGTGTAGTTTTTTTTACCAGTAGTGTATTTATTTTGCTTTAGAGAACTCTTATCTTATAATATTCTTAATATCTATGTTTGATCCTCGACAGGTGTGACCACAGTGTTGACCATGACCACCCTCAGCATCAGCGCACGCAACTCTCTTCCCAAAGTGGCGTATGCCACCGCCATGGATTGGTTCATCGCCGTTTGCTATGCCTTTGTGTTTTCAGCGCTTATTGAGTTTGCCACAGTCAACTACTTTACCAAACGCAGCTGGGCATGGGATGGAAAGAAGGCATTGGAAGCCCAGCAGCCTAAAGTAAGTTAGTATGTGTTTGAGTGTTTGTGCATATGTGATGTTCAACTCTCAGAAAGTGTATTATTTTTTAGTGCAATTGCATAACATGTCAGTTCAGTTCTGTTTGACGTGAAGGTTGCACTATATTGCGTCCCTCGAAACGGTTATATAATGTGCTTTTTCTAATTGTTTCGAGACACACAAACAGCTTGAGAGTGCTCAGTCACAACATTTCAGAGAGTGACACTAACTCATGTCAGCGGCTTTATTAGATGTGCTGCATTTGTGTTAGCTGCTGATGGATGTCACATTTAGAAATTCTACAGGATGAATTTTTAGCCTTTACCCAGAATGCCCTTCAGACCAGCCACTTCATTGAAATTTCTGAGAGCTGCTTGTTTGATGTACATGTAAATGCCAGGTTTCCCCTTATGCAAGATCCATTTTCACCCAGGTGGCAATTTTTCATTCACACTGAACAAAACAGAATTCAAAGTGGTCAGTGCACATGTCACTGTGGTGTGTGTGTTAGTAAAGGCTCTACAGTTAGACCTCTGAAGGTCAGATTTGGACCTCCAGCACAGCTTTCTTAAATGTCACCCTCAGTTTTTTTTTTTTATCAAACACCAGCTTATTCCTCCTCTCCTGCTGAGGAGTCTTTCTAAAAGCCCAAAACCACTGCTGTGGGGTCCTTCTTTAGGCAAGAGCAGTAAGTGATGTAGACAAAAGACTGTTCATTATTGGCATTATAGTTTATATTTATACACACATTTGATCATAAATACAGTAAAAACAGTAATTTTGTGAACAGTACTTTTGAAGTGGAAGTTCGATGCTGCACCTTGGTGTTGACGCTATAGGGAACACCCTCATGTAACCACATGCAGCAAATGCTTTAGAAAGTGCTGTGTCCTCGTTTTATGACACCTGAGGACACCCATGATATTTGCGTTGTTTGCTTGGGAGCGGAGTATGCATGTTCAGCACACGAGGGAGCTGGATGCGTTCACTGTGACAAGCTTCGCTCATGCTTGGCCCTCTTCTCAAGGGATGAGGGACAATCTAGATCATCTTATCAAGCTATAGACCTATTTCAAATGTATGCTTTATTTCAAAAGCCTTAAGTTAGAGAAGGTTGTTTTATTACAATTGCAGAGTTTTTATTAGAGTCAAATAATAGTTTTAGAAAATTTTCAATCTGGGTTCAGGAAGCATCATAGTACCGAGTCTGCACTTTTAAAAGTTCAAAATGTTCACTACTTTTGATACAGTTGACCACAAAATCCTTATCTCATGCCTTGAACAATATGTGGGTATTAAAGGTTGTGCTCTGGATTGTCTTGACGATCTTGATGATAGATCTTTCCCTGTTTGTCTCGATGGTTTTTCTTCATCCAGCTGTGCCTTGAATTTTGGAGTTTCTCAAGGCTCCATTTTGGCTCCTGTTTTGTTCTAACTATAAATGCTTCCTTTGGGGTTCATTTTTACCAAGCATGGGGTGTCAATTCATTTCTATGCTGATGACACCCACATTTATCTGCCCTTGAAGCATAATGATAAAACAGGCTTATGATCCTTAGTTGCGTGTCTGTCTGACATTAAGTCTTGGTTTTCTGTACATTTTTTGCATCTCAATGAGAACAAAAGAGTGGTGGTTTTTGAGCCTTCAGGCACCTTTGATTATGATTTGGGAGACTCTGGGCCCTATTTTAACAATCTAAGCACATGGTCTAAAGCAAGTGAACTTAGGGCATGTCCGAATCCACTTTTGCTAGTTTAACGACGGGAAAAATGGTCGGCGTGCCCGGTGCATGGTCTAAAAGGGTTGTCCCTATTCTCTTTAATGAGAAATGGGTGTGTTTTGGGCGTAACGTGCAATAAACCAATCAGAGTCTCATCTCCCATTCCCTTTAAAAGCCAGTTGCGCTCGCGCCATGGCGGATTCACTATTTACATGGCGGAATTTGCAAGTGGAAAGAGAGGAGGAGATGACCGAGGTTAAAGCGCGCAAGCAGACCATCTACTGGACAAGCCGGATTCCACCATATCTTTATGTACACAATAATAATCTTTTACATTGTAATCCTTTTATTTGTAATATTTGGCATGTTTGGGTGCTGCTGCGCGTCCCTGTGTGTGTAATAAGCAGAGTGTAAGCGTGTTGTGCACCCGCCTTTAGGCTCATATTACTAATGCGCACTTTAAATAACAAAAAAAAATACTAACTGAAATAGACTGGGTCATTGACCAACAAAAACCTGGTCTAAAGTCAATGGCACAGTCTATTTCAGTTGCCTCAAAATAGCAACGCGCCAACAATGCGCCTGGACACAACTCGTTTTAAGACCAGCACGCATGCTATTTAAACAACGTGGCGCAGGACGTGAAAATGATAACTGCGTCAGGCTGAAACTAGCAAAAAACACTTGCATTGCACCTGGCGCCGCATTGCGCCGTGTGTATGATAGGGCCCAACGACTGTTCTGCAGGCATATCTGCTGAGAGATTTGGATCAGGGGACTGTCTCCTGAGACTGTCTCCTGAAGCGGTCATTGAGCTGCACTACACCACAGACTTGGCTCTCCTTGCCACCAAACAAACAGCAGCTGCTATCATTTCGGTTCATTTCGCCTTCCAGTGCCTCCAATTCTCCTGGCCCGTCTTCAGACAGCTGGAGGCACAGGGAGAGCTGGAGGCTTAGGGAGACGATTGATAAAAAGTGGTCGGAAAGAATAAGTGAAGGAGGAGGGCGCTGGGGCATAAAAGGTTAAACGCTTACATCAGGCTCTGAAGCTGGACTGATGATGTTGTAAGTGATGTGTGTTGCAATAATTACGACCTGTCATCTGATTGGTCCAGTGGAATACTTGATGTTAAGCACTGTTGAGGGTAACGGTTAAGAAGGATGGTTACAGTGAGATGACGCACCTCTTCTTGTTCCAGTTGCCTTTTTTAACTGGAGTAGAGTTTTTTTTGTTAGAGTAAAAAACAATTCTACACTCTTAAACTTCTTCAGTGCTTCTAGAGGGTGAATTTACACAGGGATTGAATAGTTTTATTTTTTTTAAGAAAACAAAGCAGAACTGCTCTCTCTGTCGCGCTAAGAGTAGTAAAAAGAAAGGTATGCATGCTGGCACATTCATGCATTCGGCGAGGTGTCGGAAAGAAGTCACATGTCTGAGGACATCCAGTTTTTTCACCTGCTCCCTCTAGACAGGTGCCACCATGGAGTTATGTGGGTAGAGCATCCCTCTACTTCGTTTACCTCCCTCCCCAACTATTGTTGGGTCTTGAAGTAGGGATATTGCTCCCCTTTGGTTGTTTTTTTTATGCCTCTTTAGTATGATCTGCGTTGAGAATGCTGACAAGTAGAAGTAGGGGTCACCCCTCCTTGTTATCTGTCACATAATATAGATTAATATAGAAAGAAGAAGAAGAGGAGAATCACTAGCTATAACGGGTTTTGTGAGAAGTTCCTACTGAAGTCATACCCTATGAGCTGCTCTCCCCCGTGGATATATAGGTTTTTAAGTAGGGTGTAAGCTCCCCTGCAGCTGCCTTGGCATATAGAGCTTGGCGAATGAGAGGTAATGGGCAAACTACTTCTCTTTTTTGCCTTCCATCGTAAATAACGATAAAGACAAATACTCCTCCTTGGTTCTGTGTCAGTGATGAAGGTTGTAGCTTGGGCATAATGGAGTTCGGCTACATCTAACAAAAACAAGTAGTTCCACTACTTGACTATGTTGGAGCCCTAAGGACTGAGGTTTTTGGCACCCTGCATGCTCCCTTTGGTAGGCTGCTCCCTAAGAGCCTCTCAGGCAGAATTGCTAAGGTGATAGCGAGGCATACTTCAACACATCCGAGGCTATGTTGTGCATCTCCCCTTATAGCTCTGCTCTTGGGGCTTTGGGCTGAGGCCTGTGCTGCAAGGGAGGGAGGAAGATTGTACTAGCCGGGACCTCTCTTGCTATGGAGCATAGAAGCTTGGGGATTTTTTCCCTAGCACCCAGGGATATTGGCATAGGGAGTAGCTCCACTTTCTAGCTTTTTGCAAGTCACATAGGATGCACCCTTGGGGATGACACTCTCTTAACTCCGGCTGAGTTCCGCAGAGTCATTTAATGCTATGGCCACTGTTTTTGTGCATATTCACAGCTTAGTGAGGCAGGCACCCCTTCAGCATAGCATAGTGGTTATTGATTCCCCATATCGTCAACACCAAGACACAGTGTTGAAATTCCACTTCGAAAGGGGACATCTCAGGTAGCATATGCAACCAATTTCCCTGAGTAGGAGGAACGAGACACTGTGTCTCATTGCCATGCCTCAGGCTTGCCTGCACTTCTCCTTCAGACAAAAGAGTTGATGATGTGTAATACAGGCAACCTTTTATACTGACAGGCTTTCCAATGAATATTGAAGTGTGGTTTAACACATGCTTCAGACACCGGTCACACATTCCCCATAGTGCCAACACTAAGATGCAGCGTCTTGTTCCCCTTCTCAGGGACCCTGGTTGCATACACATCCTGAGACGATCCCTCAGAAATAATTCTAATATGCTGATTTTTGATGCTTAAGATTTTATTATTATAAATATTGAAAACAGCTGTGCTGCTTAATATTTTTGTGTAAAGTGTTATATATTTTTCAGCATTCTTTGATTAATAAAAAGTTCAAAAGAATAGCATTTATTTGAAATATAAAAATACTGATTTTTTTTTTTAACAATTTAGTGTTAGTTAGGTAACAATTAGTTACCATCACTTTTAATCAATTTAATCTATCCTTGCTGAATAAACAGTATTTAAATGTACTGTAAAAGTTTTTTCAAAAACGCTGTTGGAAAGTTGGTCTGACCGAGCACCACAATAAACGTATAGCCAATCAGCATTAGGGGGCATATGATGGTGGACGAGAGAGAAGAAGGAGATTTGAAGAAATGCTGTTGAAAGAGAGATCTGCTATGATAAATAGACATCCACTCTTGCATTGCGTGTGTAATGGAGGCCAGCTAGTGACACCAGAATAGAGAAGCCTGTGTTTAATGTCCTTGTTAGCGTGCCGGTCTCGCATGCCGGCGATCGGGGTTCGAGACCAGCTCGGAGAAAGGCAGTTGGGTTTGTTTAGCGAAGTTCTTTAACGAACTTGACATCAATTTTGGTCTGTTCTTTAGCTTTCGTATGGCTTCAGAAGACTTGTAATACATCACATTTGGCTTGATTGGACTATTGTAATGGTGCTTTTGCATATCTTTTAAGCTTTAAAGCTCTATTCCTTTAAGCCAAGATAGTAAAGTAAATGGGCTTTCTATAAGCAACTCAATTTGTTCATTGGCATTTGTTCATTGGCATGGTGACAGATTACCTCTGCCCACCTGAAAGTACTGGAAGTACTGGATATATGCGGTACAGCAGGAGTTTTAGAGCTGTAACCACGTCCTCTCTTCAATCTAAAGTAATTATAGTATGTAATGTCTCAGAAAGTCTCACTGATTGAGAACAGAAGATTACTGTGATAAACTAAATGGCATTTTACTTTAAAAACTGCCTCAAAGTCATTTGCACATACTCTTGAGTAAATCAAGTTCAATCTACTGTCTGAACCACAGTCTCGACTGCTCCATTATTATACTGTTGCTTTATTAATTAATTTCTTCTGCTGGCCCTGCGGAGGCCATTGTTTAATGTTCTGAGTCAGATCTCTGTTAACCCTGACTGTATTTCACCTTTAATTAGAAGTGTACGACCTTCAAACTGGTTCATTATCTGGGCTTTCTCCAAACTAGTTAGCAGCTTCATTCTTACACTGACAATCTTGTTTGAAATCTCTTGACTCTAAAAATATCTTCTCCTCACCTTTCTCAACCACAGAAAAAAGACCCACTGGCACTCTCCAAAAAGCCGAACAATGCCTGTTCATCTGGAGTTAACTTCACCCCCAACATCACAAAGGATGCGGCTATCTCCACCATCTCCAACAGCACCACTGTTCAGTTGAAGAGCGCTGAGACCAAGCCCGCAATGGACCCCAAAAAGACCTACAACAGCGTCAGCAAAATTGACAAGATGTCCCGGATAGTGTTCCCGGTCCTCTTTGGGACTTTTAACTTGGTCTACTGGGCCACATACCTCAACAGGGAACCGGTGATTAAAGGTGCCGTTTAACCCACACAAAATACCCGACGCCACCACAACATTCCCTTCACAGCCTCTTTTTCTTCTCCACGTCAGTATTCAGCAACATGCTATCCTCGCTGAAAATGATGACGAGCACTCATTTACTGCACCTCTCACTTCGCTAACCTATAAGAGGAGTGCTCTTCTTGCATTTCTTTCCTGACATCATAAATTGCATGGGAATATAATTGCCATATTTGCCTTGACTTCTTATTTTATATTTCCCTGGTTTCCACTTCCATCGTAATTGCATTCATCTTACAATGAAATGAGTGCCATACAAGCTACCATTTCATTCATGAAAAGTTTCCAAAGGACCTGAACAAAAATTTATGCATTTGGCATCAACATTTATCACAGACTAAAAAATTATTTATGAAAAGAAGTACAGCAAGGCCAAATGCTATGCAAAAACCGTTTTCTACTATGTTGTAATGGGTAATTGCTTATAATGAAACCCTTGCTTTGTATTAATGGACTTGAGGCTTCTCTACTTAATGTTTAATAGCTTTAGCATCAGTGGTGTAAGGCAGGCAGATGCTATGCTATGTTTTTAGACATGCTAAAAATGTTGCCTTCAGAGGGATTACTTCATACGAGTACTCGGGAATGTCCCGCAATTACTGATTTCACTTTCATTTGTCATTTTTTCTAAGCTTTTTTTGAAGTAGCTCAATAGAATTGTGCGCCTTAGGCAGCTTTCCACACTTAAGACCAAGATATTCTGCAAGGTGAACAAGGTCGGGTTGCAGCTAAGACTTTCGAATCATTTGTACATAGCTTGTTTATGCTTTGCTTTTAATGTAGATGCGGCTTAACATTAGTGAGGAAGAGCTGAAAATGGTTCTGCTATGCTACTCCAATGTGCAGCCAAAGCGACATGAATGGAAGCTAGCTTGCTGATGGTGAAAACGCAGATTGTGTTGTGAAATACTGTAGGCTTTGACAGAATATGCCATTTCTTTACAGTTAATAGTTTTTAACTTGGCTTTTAACTATGCTGTTTAGGTGGCAGCCATTTTCATACTTTTCTCTGTGTTGTAAATTGGTCAGTGGGTTTTGAGGTTGGAACGAGTCAGCAAAAGCCTTAAATGTTGACACCTAGCGATATTTTTTGCATTACCAAGACTAATGTGAAATGATCAAGTAAAAAGTTCTGAAAACCAAATAAAAAAAATATTGATAACACTTTATTTTACAGTGTTCTTGTTACATAGGTTACATGTACTCACCATAGTAATAAGAGTAAGTTATGCATAATTACATGCAATTAACCCTCAACCAAATCCTAGTCCTACCCTAACCCCCCTATAGTTAGTACATGTTGTTAATTATTATTACTCAGTACTTAAATATATAATTACACTGTAACAATGACACCTTAAAATAAAGTGTAACCGAAATATTTACATAGCCAAATTTTTTTCAGATTCTCAAAATGTGAAGACAGGAAAAAAGACAGAAAGAAGGTCAGACATACAGTAGAAAGGTGGAACCTGCTGTTGTCAAGCATGATAAAATGGAAATGTCACACCATAATGCCATTTCTGGCCTTCTACTGAAACGCATGGCTACTTACTTGGGGAATTACATGGAGGAAAGAACAATGACCTTGTTACTGCGAAAATGTGACTCGGGAAGATTTTGGTTTTTATCCTGTAATCATTCTATTCTGAACTTGTTACATGGAAGTGAGACGGCACAAAGAACTAAGTGACCCAATGGATGATGTGTAGCTCATTAAGAGGCCAACTACAAGAGCCATTAAGCTCCTCTCTTCTGTATGCCACTCAGGCCTATAAGAGAATGAATCATGAAAAGTGTTCAAGTGAGTCATTAATGTGCCCTTTTACAACAATGGATGTTTCCAGAAATGTACAGCTGTTCCTCAAAGCATACATGTCTGAAGCAATAAATTCTGCCTGATATGTTTCTTGACCAAGTTCTGTGATTACTTGTGTTCAAAGACATTTCTTATGCAATCTTTAGAATTAACCTGACCTAGAATGTTTGCGACCTTACACGGAAATGTTCCCACATTGATGAGCTCAGTTAAAGCAACGAAGATCAATAAGGACTTTATTTACATCAAAAATAGTATGCTGCTCGTTTGCGCTGGACCATGTGCCATGATATTGTAGGGGTTTTATGTTTATTGGGTTCATGGCTGCTATTCACAGGATCATGGCAATAAGACTGTGCACATCAAGCTTAGCATGATGTTTTCCTAATGGAACAGTTGCTGCAGAAGCCACTGTAACTGGAAGAAGGATTCTTCCTGGGATTACTCCTGGGATTATACAAAAAAAAAACACATACACGCGTGCGCGCACACACACTGGTATTCCTATCATTATGGGGACATTCCATACGCATAAATGATTTTATACTTAGACTGTATAACTGTATATTCTATCCCCCTACACTAACCATACCCATCACAGAAAACTTTCAGCATTTTTAGATTTTCAAAAAAACATCATTATATGTATGATTTATAAGCTTGTTTCCTCATGGGGGCCTTAAAAATTTCCCCACAAGGTAAAACATTACTGGTATTACTATACTTGTGGAGACATTTGGTCCCCATAATGTATGGATTCCAAACACACACACACACACACACTCAGACAAGCATGCACACATCAAGACCAGAGTTCCTGGAGCAGGGAGGATGCGGAATCCTTCCTCTGGTCCTGTGTGCCGGCAACATCTGGCCCACATCTGTTTGAGAAGGATTTAGCTTCACTTAAGTTGCTTTTTCCAACCAGTGCTTCTATACATAGTACCAAATTAAACTAGCACCAGTGCAACCAAGTGACTGCATTTTTGCATTGCGAGTGCTATATACTAGCATATTGCTGGACACTGGCAGCTGTGCTCAGTGTGTGATGTCCAAAGAATATACAAGAAGTATAAATATAAATAGAAGAAACATATAGAAGTACAAAGAATATACAGATTAAATTTGTGTATTCTTCTATGCATTTACATTTTTGTCACCATTCTTAAGTAAGCTGTTACTTTGTTTCAGAGTTACACTGACATTCATTTGATATGTCACAGTCTTGTTGGGGGCTCACAGAAAGACTTTACTTCATTTTATTACATGTAAGGCAAGTGTAAGCCACTCCAATATACTGAATTCATCCCTCACACAATAATGCACAGCATGCCAATGGACTTTAAACCTTTAATCCCCTGAGTGGCGGAGTGAGAGCTTGGATTCCTATTCCTGATGCTGGACCGGAATTCCGCTAGTGTAGAGTTTAGAAGCTGTCACTAAGATATGTCATTACAGATTTATGTTTGTATCGTGGATAGATACCCAGTTGCTTTCATTTTATTAGTGAGAAGAAAGAAAAAAAAACATAGATTGCATATCCTAAAGCTGAAAATGCTTTTTCTTATTAAAAAGGGTTTGGTTATGTCACTATTTTGATTGAATCTATTGTGCAGAGATGACAGCTGAAAACCATTTAAACTGGTAGTGGCATGATTGTTAACATGGAATACATTTGAAAGTGACAGATAACATATTGACCATCCACAATTGAAGCATAGAGATGTCACAACTGGCAATGATTTAAAAGCATAGAATTCAAAACAGTTGTACACTGTAATATTTGCATCATTATTGTCATAATGTATTTGTTTCCATCCATTTCACTATCAATGTTTTTTTTTTTCTAATTGATTTGAATCATTTTTCTTTTACAGGCTTTTGTTGTGCATTTGTTTCCTTAAATTCAAAGTGGTCTAAAAAGTGCACGTTTGTTTTCACTAGAAGGTTTGGCACTGCTTTGATTGTACATCAATAATTAAGTTTTCAATTCTAGTGAGTTTCCTTGTGGTTAGCTGCACTCCTTTTTTGTTCTCCCACTTTGGTTTGGTTTAGTAGCCTATGTGTGGTTTAACTGTGTGCTGCACTTCCAATCTGCATTACTGTAATCAGCCACAAGAGGATAGTCTATCCTGCATTTGAACTAGCTGAGTTGATGCTCTCACTAACCCAAAAAGGGAGACACGACACCGTCATAAGAACTTGAAAACAAAGCGAATTAGCTCGACATGTAGTTTGATGTGTTATTAAAGCTGAAGTGTGTAATTTCTTGTATGTTAAATACTTTTTCCTATATTTAGAGACAATTATAAGTAAGGCATTTTAGGCTGATGTTTCTACTATCTTGCTTTGTGGTGCTACCAAACATTAGATCCCGACAAGCACGTCGTAGACTCGACCAATGGCGTTTGGGGCGGGACGATCTATTTGCTGACCAATGGCAGACGGAGGGGGAGTGCGCGAGGAAACCTGTTTGAAACAATCACCTTTTCTTTTCTTTTTTTATTATTATTATTTTTTTTTTATTGTTGTTTGACCCAACTGGAGCAAAAACACTTCAGCTTTAATGAAACTCGTCATTTATTTATTAGTATTTGATTAAATGTCACAAAAGACTTCTTCTAAATAATAAAAAGTTGAATCGCCTTTGGCGTTTTTTAAGCGTAGCCTACCACATATAGGCTACTGAACTTTCTAGAAAGAAGTCAGGAAAAATCTCACAACACGCAGGGCAAAGCCAGAGAGAAATGGCTTGTTTTTTTCCAAAGTGCGTGGGCGACTGGGAGCTGCCTGTGGTGATAAATGTCGGCGCTGTCTCTCAAATATTATACTGCATATGTGCACCTGCTCATACAGACAACAATGCGAGGACAAAGTATGGATAGACATTTCTCCAGCCTTAAAGGTTAAATTAGCAGCAGTTTATGTATATCCGAGTCAGATAGTAAAAGAAAGAAATAAAGAACGACGAATGACATTTCACTTACAATAATATGGCAGAGTACAGAAAACTGCATTTGTATTTATATTTATGCCAGAAACATCAGAATGTATACAGTGCGATGCAATGAATAATAATAATTAATTCGACTCTAAATTGGATGATGACATTTTCTACACCCTCAATCTTGCTCTATTATCGGTTTAATCGCACTGCGATCAATGCACGTGCAAAGTAATTGCAGCAATTATGCGCCAATTTTCATTTCGAACACATAGTCCGCGCGGTAATCATTTACCTAGCTGATACTGTAAACAGCCGCTTCTGAATGTATCTCCTCGAAGCATTCTGCCGCTGAAAATATCAGATGTACCCGAAGATGATCTCAAGTTCCGCTGAAGCGTCTGGGAAAGCAGACTTTGTTTTTTTAATGACGTAATTTGGAGAAACTAACGGATGCGTTAGAGGTTTGAAGGTGTCCACTTTGTAAGTTTGCGCTCTGTCTCTGTGTGAACGTCAGTATGTGTATCTGGTGGTGCAATCTAAGGCAGCGCAACTTCAAGGAGCAGGAGGGGCTCTCCTATTATTTGATCTCGCTAATTGCCAATGCAAGTGAACTTTAAGCACCGGACACTAAGCCGAGGAGGTCTTACCGTTCCCGTTGGACTATAACCTAGACTACTCGCCACTGTTTTAACTGAAGCTGGAAGAAAAAGGCTGCAGCTCTGTCACTATTTTTTTTTTTGCTTCTTAGAAGAGTCTCCGTGCAGTGTGCCACATTCAACACGGAGTCAATCTCACCTAAAACATGTCCACCAAATTGTTCCTCTACTTCTTACTTCTGTCAGTGTTTCGTGCATGGTAAGTGACGTTCTACCCTCTTTGTCTTGACATGGATTAATTGTTCATAAGGGTAATTCTGTTTATCCGTGGCAGATTTCTTCTGCATAGTCTAGCCTGATGCCACATAATATCACCAATCTGGCGATGAAGATGTGATGCACGCACTGAGCACCTAAGTTTAACAATAAGTCTTTTGATTTGTGCTTTTTAAGAAGTTCAAAATACTTTGTTTATTTCAATCTTTGCATAGGTTTTTTTTTTTTTTTTTTTTTAGCGCTTTTGTCATGTATTTAAACAGCATCTCTTTGGTTGTAATCTGTTAGATTGGTCTTTGCCTGGGTTTCCTGATAACATAGAAAATTATGCTTTTAAAATAATTTTAGCTACCGTCGTAGCCTACGTTATTTTAGGGTAGAGATAACGCATGCGTTCGTCGTTACCGGAGCTGTCAGTTCCAAAGGTGCTGAACTAAGTATGTCCAAAAGTTTCTATTCCTATCTAGAAAATAGCGTGAAAATGGAAAACGTGGAAATTGCATGCTATTTTGTCGAGGTTCTGAAAGTTGTTAAAAAGTTCTGAAATGAATTATAAAAATGACAATGGCTTTGGTAGGAATTGGCCCAACTTGTGATGAATAATTTGCACGAGATGTGAATCGTGCAAATTATATATATAACATATATGTGTGTGTGTATAGGCTATATATTTGTAGAAGTTAAACGATATTGTTTTTCTTTGATCAGTTTCCCTATTAATTTAATGTTTGTCAATTAAGTGTCAGATAACTGATATTTAGAACTGATCTCTAAATCTTAAAATGGTTCTTTTTGTTTACTAATGCTAACTAAATAAACATATGTATTATGTTTTTTTCTTTTTATATAATAATAATAATAATTAAGCCAATTATTTGAATACGTTTTATTTATTTAAACTTGATTTTCCTTGGGAAATATCATAACCATAATGACGAATATATTGCCTCCCTATTGCAATTAGTTACTTAATCAAAATAGGCCTTCAGAAAGTTAGCATATATATAGGTCTCTGAGGTTGTTATTTTCAGATATAGTGTACAGTGGTTTGCAATGATCAAAATACATTAATTTAATTAGCCCTCTGGTCTCTGATAAAATGCTGAAAATAGAGAAATATCCATTTTAAGTGGCATGTAATGGACAAGTGTGATTAGAGGCTGTAGTTAATTTATGAATGTTTTTACATGCTATTTGGATAATGAGGATTCTGGGAAACTACTTACTCTGCGTGTGACTAAAGGTCTACTGAGTGCTTTGGGAAACCCAGCCTTTAACTGTCATTTAGTGCAACTGTGAAACGTTTTCTACTTCCATATTTATTTATTTATTTATTTTTTTTGACTGATTGCTAATCAGTCCTCTGTGCTCTCAAAAAATAGAAAGTTTTATCTGAAAAGGGGACTAATGAACTTCTGTTATTCCACATTGCTGTAACTGTTAAATTCTGACTGATATACTTTTAGTTAAAACCAATTGCAAATGTTGTCTTTAAACCAATTGATTATTGAATTGAAACACAGAGAATGACCCTAATGGTGACGTGTGAAATGCATTTTCTTTTATTTCTTTAGTTTTCAAACAGCCGCTTCTGAGGATGATGAGTATGACGACGTTACTGTGAATCAAATGTTGGCCCCCAAAACCCACGAGACAGACGCAACGCAAATACTAAACAACTTACTAAAGGAGTATGACAAAAAACTACGGCCGGATATTGGAGGTGAGTGGATTTGTAGATGTGAGCATTGAGAAGACTGTGTAGCTACGTTGAGCTGTCCATGGTACTGAAATTCAGCCTTACCCAACTTGAGGCTCCATTTACAGGCATAACATGCAAACAGATGTATGTCATATATAAACTGAATTTACTTTAAAGTCCAACTGATGTGTTTACCACAACAATTCATGCATTTGCAAACTGGCGAAGTGCGTTAGCTTTATACTGAAGAGTATAAAGTAGAGAATCTCTCGCACTCGCAAATTACACTAAGCAACACAATTTTCCTTTTACTAGTAAGAATAAAAATGTCAAATGTATTCACTGTTTGAGAGACATTGAGAGTGAGCGAAAGCTAGACTGCTGGTTTATTGTTTTACATTAAGTAATTGAATTCCTACAGCAGTGGAATATTTTCCTGTGATTTTACTACTTATTTATACAGGCATTTCATGTTTTTTTCCTACCGTTTTCCTTTTTTAACCATACAGCACTCTTAATAACCTCATGTAGTGCTCTTCAATCCACTTTTGCATGTAATCTCAAAGATTTGCTTGTTTTCATGTGTTTCGGGAGTTATATTAGCTTACGGAGTGCTTCCATGAGAGCAGGATTCATGGATCCGGCGGGAAACTTCAGGCTTTCCATCAGAATAACATGAAATTGTCATTTCACTCAGACTAACAACATATCTCAGGGTTGAGATTGATGCTATTTTCTAGTAAATGCAACTAAATAGAGTGCCATGAGAGGAAATCACAATCTGCAATTCAAGCAGCGCATTCTGTACTCGATCTGAGATGTCACCACACAACATCACAACCGCTCTTGACACATCTGTCAGGTCTGTTATTGGTTTTGTGGCATCGTTGTGATATATTGCATCCTATTGGATTCGAAGCATTTTTAGAAAGCCTATCCCTGCAAAAACCTTACCGTTTCTACATGTTTTTTGTTTCCCTTCAATGAGAAGAACAACCTCCCATGTTTGATGGATGACAGTCTCCAAATTATATTTCTTATACTACCATCTGATTTTAAAGAGGAAGACTATGTTTATGTGCTCTCTTACACACACACACACACACACACACACACACACACCACACCTACAACAACCCACACAAATCAAGCATATTGCCTCAGAGCCACCTTGCCGTGAAATAGCTTTTGTTTTTCCCTTTTGTAGCTCGCTTTTCTGGAGAGAACTGTACTGCTATATAAAAGGATGCCACTGAATGGCTGTGATACTATGTATGAAGACAGCTACATGAGACACTGTTAAGGAATTAGAAAGATGCAGTTGAAGTCCATAGAAATTGAGAAGCTTAGATGGTGGGCACGTCTCAGATCTGCCAACTCAAGTGCAGAGTGGGTCAATGAAAGAGGCTCTAATACACTTTCAACAACTGTTGAGACCTTCTGTTTCAACACACACACACACACACACACAGAGAGAGAGAGAGAGACAGAAATGTCATTTTCTTGTTTGTTATTTTTTTATAAATATTTGTGGCTAGAAAAAAAAGAGCTCTTGAACCAGATTCTCACATGGAAGTTATGAAGTACAAGATTAGAGTGCAAACAATAGAATCCTCTTGACCATAATTGTTTATATACCAGTGTTTCAGTATTAAGATAGCGTGTTATGCTGTCCAGCTTCATGTTTATTGATTCAGCGGGTTTGCAAATTAGAATTACTGCAAATAGCATATATAGCATTATAGATCATTTATGAACTCCTCAGGAACTTCTGGTACCTTCATAACATCAGCACTAGTTAAACTTTTCCTGATTCTTTTTGGAAACAGATTAGCACGAAAATGATCTTCTTTGTAGAATCGTCCTTTTATTTGTGCATAAATCCCTAGATTGTTCAGTAAACCCGCCTCAGTGAGATATGATACTTATTGATTGTGTTTTCTCATGGAGATGATTGCAGAAACTCATAGAACTTAAATTCAGTTTGTTCTCCCCTTTGTCCTCTATAAAATGGTAAAAATTTTACCACAGATGCTGCATATTCCTTGAGTTTTATTTGTCAAACGTGCACTAACGTTGTATTGTGAAATATGCTAACAATGAAAGATTACAGAACAAAGACTCTAATCAGAGCTCTGCTGGTACATTACAGACTATTTTACTGTTTATCTACATATTGTCTGAAATCCCCTTGTACTGAAAACCGGTGTATTGTACATTGTTATTGTCATAATAATCCATTTGACTGTGCTTGTACAAAGCACTCTCAGGTTATTTTTCTATTCTGTTCTTATTATGCCTGTTACGATAAGAGGAGCTTCTGTAAACACTTGCCACTGCCAATTTCCTGATTCTCCATGATGTTGTTCTCAAACTCATCTACAAGATTTTATTTGATTATGGGACCAGTACATTATCCCAAATGCCTGTGATTAATAGTACATTAACGTCACTGTTAAACATGGCAGTGTTTTATGGAGCTTGTTAACGAATAGTATAGTCCATCTGTGGAAGTGAATTAGCTGGAAGTGTGCAAGTTGGGTCCAAAGAACCTGTTGCTTTGAGCTTGTTTTTATCAGCTTTGTTTTCTTAATAGGGTCCATTTTGCCAGTGAATTGACCAGTGGTTTACGACTTCTGGGTGTTATAGCATCAGATGGTACTCTCCCCTCTTTAGCATTCATTTGTTGTGTTTTGCTTCTTTTGTTGGCCAATGTTCAAGGTGCCATCTGTGCTAAGCTCAATCAGCTAGTTACAAGGTTGTCTTTTAAAAGGGTCACATGGCTACTGCTCTTAGTGTACTGCGTTCTAAAAGCATGAAAACGACTGGTGCATTAAAGCTAATATGCCGCGCAATTAGAGTGAGGGGCAGATGCTTTTTTCAACAAGGAATTCAACAGTAATAGACTAAATCACACTGACATGTTTTGGAAAAGATGGATGCATAGTAAACAGTTTGTTACTAACAGGCTAATTAGCTGTTTTTGACATGCAGTATAACATGTCATTGAGTTCATCATAAATATGAGTATATATGAGTGTTTAATAGATGATGTGATACAATTATAGGAACATTTTACCCAAAAATAAAAATGTTGTCATTATTTACTCACTCTAATATATAGAAATCACATGATCATGGGTTTGATTCCCAGGGAATGCCTGTCAAAATTTTTTTTTTATAAAAAAATATATATATATTGTGTGTGTATAAATTTTTTTTATTTTATATTTTTTTATTTTTTTATAAAGAATCTTTTCATAGCTCCATTACAGCACCATTAAAGTGGTCAATACAACTTGTGCGCTACATTTTAGATCTTCTTAAGTAATACAATAGCTTTGTGTTAGGTACAGACATAACAATGCTGGGTATGCAAGTCTTTATTCACTGATGACCTTAAACGATTTGTTTACAAATATGACTGATTAATTAGTTAATTTTGTTTGTTTGACTGAATCAGTGATCCACTTGACTGTGAATATCACACATATTTTACGTGCATTTTATTTTCTTACTCAAAGCCATTGTATACGACAATTCACCATGACGTCACAACAGTAATAGACGTTCTTCCGGTCCTACGGCAACGCTAGTAAATTGCTTGGAAGGGAGGCCCACCATCGACAGTAAAAATGTAATAAAAAAAAAAAAAGTAATTAAATATAATGCATTTTTTTATCATAATAACAACTGTGTTTAATGATATAAGTAAAAAATATAATAAATATGTAATATAGTAGGCCTACACATAATTAGCAAAATACTCTCTATAGCTCTTTTTTCTAGCCAAAATAACGTGCTATATAGCCTATCATAGTCATTAAATGGCTTTTCTGAGGTAAATGTTATGTGACAATTGTTCTCCAGCTGTTATATCGACCTTTGCGCGGTTGAAAAACATTGATTGGTGGAATATACATTTCGGTAAGTTGCGTGAGAAAATGGATGTGTGGCGTGAGAGCGTGTGAAAAGTGACAATTGCGTGAGTCTCACGGTGAATGCGTGAGAGTGGGCAGCCCTCTTTTACTTCAGGCAGTGACTGGCACTGAGTCTCTTCATCAAAAGAGACAAGTTTACTAATATGAGTCTCGAATTTCCCCGGCGGAAGATAAATGCTCTTCTGTGATTTTGTAGATGGACCATTTTGAGAATACACGAAGCAGAGTTGAAGCAGGGTTGGCAGCAGAAATGTAAACGTTGGATGAATCATATAATTTAGGGGATCGTTAAGATTTCCTACTTTTGACGACACGACGTCCACTCGCTATAACCTCCTCACCCACAGGAAATCGATGAAACCCCTATACCTTTTGCTGTATATCTGGCAGCGCAACCCCAAACACAACACGTTTTCATCATCGTTTCAACTTTGATCAACAACAATGTTTTTAACTATGTAACTGTTGCAGTCGCCGGCTGGATCTCTTCAGTTAGTCAGTGGAAGCCGCTCGCGTTCTGCCACCCGGAAGTTACTTGGTGCCTATTGTTTACAAACGTTCTGAAAAGGCCTATAGTTTTAGACTAGACTTTTAACATACAACATTAGTCTTATAGACTACTTTAATAGCATTTTTGATTATTACGGACTATAAAAAGTTTCAGTTTGTCATGACAGATTTTGTTTTTGATGAACTGCTTCTTTAAATGATATGTCTAAATGGATCTCGGGGGGGGGGGGGGGGGGGGGGGGGGGGTGTGCATCTGCACGAGGTATGTATGCACTTTTGGTATTGTCACCGCAACTGTCGCAGCAGTAGCAGTGTCACAGTGGCCCAATTGTGTCAGCTCTCTTTTGGGCTGAGCTGTAGGGGAAACCCTTCAAAATGGGTCAGCCTCCCTCTTCGCTTGCCTTTCATGTGCATTGAGCCTCACTCAGCCGGGCGACATCATTACCAGGGTAAAGGAAAGACTGGGTAAAAGGGATCAGGGACATTAAACGCATGTGACACATGCGCATTGGAATTCAGGAAGCAAATCCTGGCCCATCCATGAGAGTTTCCTTCATAGGGTGTATGGCGTATGGTGAGTGGCAGACGTGCTAGAACAATCTGCTCTGTCTGCTGCATAAATAGAGGGAAAAAGAATCGCTTCACTTTGGATAAGCCCCATGACCAGCCCCCCTGGAGGAACACTCATTATAAAGTGCTAGTTTATGTTAGCCCAGATTCATCCATGCAGCAGAGAGATGGAGAGAGCTGGGGGCGTGGTGGAGGTGGTGTGGGAAAGCGGGGGGAGGTGGGCTGGTCATTACTATGTTGTGATTTTTATCGTGGCGGAGAGACAGTGTGAGGTGAGAAAGAAGTAATGATCTAGAAACAAAGAGCCAGAATGTGGGAGGGAAGAAGAGAGAGAGAGGTACTGTACACAAGCCCTCAGGCAAAAGAGTGTCAGTGTAAGAAAATTTATGTGCATGTATATGTAAAGTGAGAGTGTATAAAGCTGACTTGTGTAAAGGATGTCTCCACCTTTAGGCCCTTCTTGCCATCAGTGAAAGCAACTTTTGTTTCATCATCAGCCACTAAAAACATGTGAGTTTGTGTGCCAGAATGAGTGTGCAAAAGTAGCACCATAAAAAGATTTGATCCTCACAGGCACAAGCCCAGGTGCACCACCTCTCTGAATGCAGAAACCAATCCCTCGCTCTCTTCTCATTTTTTTTTTCCCTCATACTTTTTCTTTTCTCTTTCATAATGCTCATTGATGTCAAGGCTTGTGTATATCAGCAGCAGTCCATTTTCCTCACAGTCCTGGTACTACTAATCCACATGTCACTCTTCAACTGCCACTGTGCACTGCTCTGTGCATCTGTGTGACATGTTTGTGACATGTAATGCGAGTTAAGCAGCTCACAGTGTAGCCCTATGTGAGCTAGTGTACACCCCCCCCACCCCCCTTTCTTTCTTTTTTTTTTTTTTTTGAGGGGTGACCCTAGTGATCTACCAGTGTGTTGTTAGCTACATATGTGCCTACATAGCAGTGCATGCATTCCACTAAACTAAGATTTTTGTTATTCTATTCTATGTGTGCCTGGGCATGCTTTGCCAAATGACTTAATGCTAGTACACTATGCAATCTGTGTCTGAGCCAATATGGCTCAAACCTACCTAATTATAACACGCACTATGTGAGCTTTAACAAATGATATGATAATGTGTACACCAAAAAAGTATTCGACAATAGCATAAAACGTTGTTCCTAAATGCATCTACTTGCGTTCTTCCGTATTGGAAATAAGGTTAATACATTTCATTTGCATATAGTCCAGGCGTTTTAAGCCAAAATGGGGGTCAACCGTGAACAAATTGCAACAGACTCAACTGATTTTGTATCCTCAATATGTCCTGAGACTAATATTAAATGATAAAGTTTACATTGCATGATCAACTCGTTAGCCAACGCATGATTCATCTCAACTCAGTTAAGCCAAGCACTTTACTTCACCGCGACATCTGCTAGCGTGTTGTTGCTGTTGATGATATTCACATTGCAATCTGGAATTGCTATGCATGCTGCTGTACAAAAGTACTAAAAACTGCTGTATGCTACGTTGAAATATGTGAATACAAAAGTGAATGCTTATTTCACTTTAACAAGTTCACATGCCAACAATACTTCGTCACTGTATCCTCACTGCAACTACATTGTCTGCTTGCTGTTGCTGCTGCATAAATGCAAATTTGCATATTCGCTAGCTCCTAATATCATTAGTAGTTCACTCTAAGCATTAAAACAGGACTGTTAACATGCTACAGCAAATGCTGACCGAGTATTTGAAGCAGTGTTGCCAGATTGGAATGTCCAGATGTCCAAGTATCGTACCAGAAGCTCAAAATGATCGTATTTGGAAGAAAATGATCATATACGAGTCAAACGTACATAATACAGCTATTTTTCTAGACCAACAACTTTTTGACACTGCTGAACAGCTTGTAAACATGCAGCTGACCTAAGCACCGCGGCAGGAATGTTAACTTGTGCTTGTGAGAGAGAGTCATTCTACACGATGAAATGCCCAGAAGACGTAACGTGAGTTGAGATGGAAGACATGCGTAACACCACAATCACGTTCTCCTCACAATCTTGAAAGTAGACGTATAGCATCCACAGCTAGATCAATGAGTATAGAAGCCCTATGATTACAACGACCATCATTTGAACTGTCACAAAATTCTGAACTTATCGTACATTATGGGATTTTTTTCATTATTGATCGTACATCATACAGAGGTCAAAATTATCGTACAAATACGATAATTATCGTACGTCTGGCTACACTGATTTGAAGGTTGAGCGAAGCGAGCTCATTGGCTACTGATACTGCAGGAACCAATCAGCTGTACGCTACAAAGAATGATGTGACTTAAGGACCAATCGTCCTGCGCCATCTAGAGTTTCATGACAGAAGTGTTAGAATGATTTTTGAAAGACCATGTGACACTGAAGACTGGAGTATGGCTACTATATAACTGTTTTACTGTATTTTTGCTCAGTTAATTGCAGCCCCAAAAGCATTACTAAATCTTTCCAACCCCAAACCTAATTTTTTTATATTAATATTTTAAGGACATTCCAGAAACACATTGAGTAAAGGTTTGTAATACTTCAGTTTTACACTGAAAATACCTAACATTAAAAAACATTTTAACCCACATAGTGTATCACCAGGACCCTTCTGATTCCCAGCTCTATTCACCAGCACATTGCAGGACGTGGCTTAATGTGCTGCCATTAACTTTGTTCAGTCTTTTACTGTGTTCCCTATCTCTTTGACTCTGTATCTTCTGTGTATATGTTTATTTAATGAGCTGTGTTCCACCGAAACTCATTCATCTCTCTGCACATCCTGTTCTAGGGTCTGTGGAAGTGACGATAAACACTAAATGCATACGGTATGATATAACTGTGACAAATTGGAATCATCAAAATGGTTTAGAATCACACAAAATTGTTATTTGAGGTTGAATGTTCCTACTGACCCAAGAGAGGTTGTATATGAAATTGCTATTTTCCCAGGAAGAAACGAATGATGTTGCAGGCTACCTTAATATTCAAAAACAGAACAAATGCAAATAAATGATTTTTACATTTTTCATCTCACTGGAGGGCATCTTAGTCTTTAAGAGTAGAAAAGGAGCTTCCTTTGAGACATTTCTGAACAATATCCGTAGTATGTGCAGCTGCCGGCAAGGACAGACACATAAGCAACCTTTCAATAATTCAACTTCTCATCAAGGTCTTATTTGCTTACTTCATGCTCAAAATGAACATAGCTGAGGGAGTTGAATTATTAACAATTTATAAATTATAAATTAAGTCTTTAGATATTTGGAGAAACAGAACAAGGCTTTCCATCACAATAATATGGGTTGTTCTTTATTTTAGACCTTAAACTGGGTAGCCTAGAGTGCAGTTAAGTTCAAGTTCAAGTTAAAGTTCACTTTATTTATATAGCACATTTACAACAGCCACTAGGCTGACCAAAGTGCTTTACAGAACAACCAGATAAATAATAAGAAAATAATACCTGCATAACAACACATAAAACACAAATAAAAGCATCAAAGCTAAGAGAAACCTTAAAACCGGAGTAGCAAAACAGTATGGCAAAACAGAATCAGACTCAAATATGGAATGGAAAGACAGGAGTGGCAAACAGTATGAGACTCAAATAGTCAAACAGAAGTGGCAAAGCAGTATCAGACTCAAATATAGAATGGAAAAACAGGAGTGGCAAAACAGTATCAGACTCAAATATAAAATAGTAAAACCAACATAAGAATAGAGATCAATATGCTAAAGAAAAGGTAGGTTTTTAACAGAGACTTGAAGACAGACAAGAGTAGGGGCCGTTCTAATCTCTACAGACAGGGTATTCCAGAGTCGTGGCCCTGCCACCGCAAATGCACGCTCCCCTTTACGCTTGAGTCTAGCGCGAGGGACTACCAGCAGAGCCTGGTCGTAGGATCTTAGGCTTCTGGACGGAGAGACAAATTCAGAGAGATAGGCAGGAGCTAAGTTATGTAGAGATTTAAAAACAAAGAGTAGAATTTTAAAATCTATTCTCTGTCGAACTGGCAGCCAGTGTAGAGATTTGAGAGTCGGAGAGATGTGGTTATATTTGCGACACTTATGAATAAGTCTGGCCGCAGCATTTTGGACTAACTGAAGACGAGCAATTTGAGAACTTGATATACACTACCGCAATATAAGGAATTGCAGTAATCTAGCAGAGACGTTATAAATGCATGAACAGCCATTTCCGGAGTTTTTGGTGTGAGAAAGCCTTTGATTTTAGACAGTAGATGAAGTTGGTAGAAACTGGAACTGACTACGGATGAAATGTGTTTGGCAAATTTTACACCTATAGAACCAAACAGAACACCTAAGTTCCGCATAGAAAAGCCGATAGACTCTCTAAATCAGGGCTTATACACTGAGAATTTTCATTTGGGCCGAAAACAATGACCTCAGTCTTGTCTTCATTTAGAAAGAGGACATTTTGGCCTAGCCATGCTTTAACCTCCTCTAAGCAAAGCAGAAGAGAATTTATCGCTACAGGGTTGTTTAGTTAAAGGGATAGTTCAGCCACAAATGAAAATTCTGTCATCATTTACTCACCCTCATGTTGTTACAAACCTACTGTATATTCATTTCTTTATTCTGCAAAACACGAAAGAAGATATCTTTAAAAAAGTGACACTCAAAAAGGACATTTGCTGCTTGTTTAATTTGCTCAATTTAAAATGAGCTAAATCAACACAATTTATCATTTTATCAGTGCACTTACAACTTAATTTCATCAAGTTCAATACACTTAAATTTGTAAAAAGTTTACTTAATCCTTTCGTGAACTACGTGAATAATATTTGTTTTAATATTTGTAACCTTTTCAATTTCGGTATCCTAACATGCTTTGCCTTTTTGGGAGAGTACATTTTAAAATCAAGTGTTATTTTATGTGTTGTTGAGTAAAAGGAAAGACTTGGAGATTTTTGAGATTTAGAACAATTTTTGTTATTCTTATAGTTCTTTTGTGGTGAAGAGTGAAGCTTATATTTAGACTGTGAATCGCTAAATGACGTGAACATTGTGTAACTAGTGCTTGTTTATTACATAATACAAATTAAGTCATATTTACAATGCTAACGTGCATTTGTTGGTATATAATGACACTATGCTTAATAAAATAGTTTAAGTTGGACTAACATGAAATGTATTAAATAAAACTGAGTTTCACAAACTTAATCGAATTGAGTTAAACTACTATATTATATTAATTTGGCCTAATCCAATTTAATTTAATTAGGGACCGTTCGGTATTTATGGAAGGGGCCACCGGAGGAAAATAGGGGAGGGTCATGTCTTTTTATTCTTTGTTGAGGGGAGGGTCATCCAACTTTTTTTAGTCTAGGGGAGGGTCACCCAACTTTTATATTCATTAAAACAGCAACATTTCAAAGTGGCTTGTTTGGTGCTATTTTGTTCCATTTATCTCCATGTTGATCTCGCGTTGTCAGCCCCCCTTCGATATCAGATGGGTCTGACCCAACAAAAATCCAGTTTGGCGCTGTTTGACAGTGCGCACTTCAGTTCGCGCTTAGAAAAAGTGCATCATGTCAGAACAGAATGCCAAAGAAATGTTTACCCGGCAAAGCTTTAAAGCACGAGCATGAACTTTTGTTAAGTGCACAGTGTCATCGCTGTAGGGCGATACTGGATATTTTAGTTTCCATTCTTATTTTGTTTCCACGATGTGTAAGATGTAGGGCTACCACCAGCCGCGGCGCTACCATTGGACCCGGGTGGGCATTTAGGTCCGGGCCCACCCATTTTCTATAGCCTATGGTTTTGTACGTTTCTTCATTCGGATCTATTTGCGATGATCGATCCAAATTCTAAACAAACAGTTTACATGCTTCGTCCTTGTTACATTATTCATTAAGATAATAATTAATAAATGCACGCATAATTATCAGTGAACTTGATAAATGTTGGAGATATGTTTTACATGCATGCACAAACAAATGCATTTCAACTTGTGTGTGCAAAATTCAGAATAAAATGAATGTGCAGCAATTTGTACAAATACAGAGTCTGTAGGCCTACTGTGTTGTTACCATTAAATAAGCTCATTTAGTTCCATTTTTGTTAAAATATAATAATGTTATTTTTTCATCTATGTTGATTATGAAAAGTGAACCGCACACACGAGTAGCCTATACGCAATATCGAGAGACATGGAGCGGGTCAGACATGATTTTGACCACTTAATTAAGTTTTGTTTTGCAGAAAACGATTTTTTAAGTGAATTTCGTTTTGTATAAATTGTAGCCTATCTTAATTTTAATATTTTTTTTTTATCAACCAATTGCCAAATACCAAATATAGCAGACAACACAATCATAGAGGCGCCCGCGTGATCACTTGCACTGCTCGTAAACAGGAGCGCATCTCATCCTAACTTAACGAAACTCAGCATATGCCTCACATAGCCTACATGAAATATATCTTAAGAAAGCTTGAAATGTCTTTTTAACCATTTAAAACGAAAAGAAATAGGCTACTCTCTGGTTATGTAGTAATGATGTGCATTTCTCTCTATAGGCGTGTTCACTACTACGGAGATGGCGATCGTCAACTTCATCTTTACAGCTGTTGTTGCTGTTAATAAACTAAAAATAATAGGCTTATAATTTTATTAAACAATAAATTAAATGAAATTTTTATTGTATTAAAAAAGCAATAAAAAAATCCTGTTTAATATTGTGTGTGTGTGTGTGTGTGTGTGTGTGTGTGTGTGTGTGTGTGTGTGTGTGTGTGTGTGTGTGTGTGTGTGTGTGTGTGTGTGTGTGTGTGTGTGTGTGTGTGTGTCGAAAAATTTGTCCGCAGCTGCTCAAAAAAAAAAAAAAAAAAAAAAACCCCGGTCAAAAACCCCACTGTCAGTGTTTTGTAAGGAACAGGCAAATATGTTCAATATAGCAGGAGACATTTTAATTGTTTACTAATAAAACAGTTATTTTTATGTCAGTGTCGGCTAGACAGATGAAGTTGACGACTCGCGATCTACGCAGCGCTACCACATCTTTAAATCACTATTAGTAGGCTATTATTTAAGTTAACATAAAATACATAGACCTACACCACAAAAACTAGTTGAGGATAAATTCGTTAAAATTGGGCGATTCCAGTGAATGGACGTGACATTTGCAGTCAAAACTTAAAATAAAAATTCTCAGAAAATGCATTTATTTGAAACGTCTGAAAGGAGTCAAGACATTAGAAAAATATCAGTCTACACATGCGTTTTATATTTAATATGAGGGAAATACACATGTGACGTGACACAAAAAAATCTTTAACTTTTAGGTGGCAAAATATTTTTTAGTAGGCTAATTCTATAAATTACACTGCAAACCAAGATATATATACCCACCGGATGAATAAAGATCGGCCTCCACAGAAAATTACATTTTATATTATTTTTATTTTATTTTTCGTGTTTGCATTTATGTAAAAAAAATAAAAATAAATGTTACGGACGTGACAGTTCTCCATTACGCACGCACATGACTGCTCTGAAGCGACTTTAAAAATGGCACAGAGACCTCAAACAGAAAGTACAAAGCCTTTCTTTAAAGTGAATTTCGTTTTTTTTATTAATTTTATCTTAATTTTAATCAATGTTTCATCTGGATTTAATAAATAAGAAGTAGTCTAAATATAGTAGAAAATAGATAATCATGACACGGAGGCGCGGGCGAGTGAACTGGACTCTTGTCTCATAAATGAACCGAAACTCAGCGTAAGGTAGGCTACTTGCCTCATAGACCTGAGAAATATATAGAAAGCTTGAAATGTCTGCTTTTAAACATGCAGAACAATTCAAAACGAAGGAAAACAGACTGCTTTCTGCTTATGAAATCTCTCTGGCGCGTTCTGAGAAGATCGCGACGCATCGTCAACTTCATCTTTGCAGTCGACACAGAAAACACTTGTTTATTAAAAACAATTAAAATTTCTAGCAATATATGACATATTAATAATCATTACTTTTGCCGGTTCTTTGTGACAGCTTTTAGATGCTTTATTCGCAACGCCACCCACATGTTGAACGAGTCACACCGCATCAGCACCGAAAACATGATTTTTTTTCAAATCTAAAATAAAAAATCGTGATACGAACCGAATCGTAGGTTTGGTCTATCGTTACAGCCAGATGAGAAAGCAAGAGTTTATGGTTTAAAAAACAAACAAACAATGGCTATCTGAACATCTTTGCCAAGCGCAAACCAGTACAGAACAATAAATTATCGGGGAGGGTCATGCCTTTTTTCACAATCATTTTGGAGGGTCATAGAAAAAATTATTGCTGGCGAAGGGAGGGTCATGTCTTTTTTGACAACAGATCTCAAAACTCCTCCGGTGGCCCCTTAAATAAATAACGAACAGTCCCTTAAAGAAATTTTTTACAAGAAATTTCAGATTAAGTAAGTTTTTTTTTTTTTTTAAGTGCAATGTTTTTTTTTCTTCTCTCCATACAATGGAAGTCAGTGTTGTTTTGGACCCCACAGACTTTCAGTGTAAGGACAACAGTTGAAACATTCTTCAAAATCTATTCTTTTGTGTTCCCCAGAAGAAAGTTAGTTCCTGTTTGGATCGACATGAGTGTGAGTAAATAAAGGCTGCATCCAAAAGCTTAAGCAGCTTGTTACATCCCTACCCTATCAGGCAGTGACATTGCAGGCAGCATTTGCACATGAAGATACTTCACAAAACTGATTTCGGACAGACTTCTGAGGCAGCATAACAGTTTAATGAAGTACAACAAAATAGAGAGAGCTTTGATAACTAAGCTAATTTTTAATTACTACAACACTAATTTCTCACTAAATGACATCAAAGACATTGGTCAAAATTACATTTACACGCCATCTTTATTTTTTAGATTAACTGTCACAGAATGCATTGCACAGGATTGTGGGATATCAAAGACAGCGAAGGATACATATGCTGCTGATAAAAAATCGAGACAGGAAGTGAAGCTAACATTGGATTTGGACATGCCTTGATGTCCTACCTTGGAATGCATCCTCCGAATGCAGCATTTTTAAGCTTTTGGATGCAGCCGATGACTAAAATGAAAAATGTTGTCTGCACTATACCTTTAATGCTATGGTCTGTGGACATTCTTCACTTGTCAATAAATTCCCCTCATTAATACTAATTATTTTCAAGACCCTCCTAGTTAAAGCCTTATCAGTGGTGATTGTTCTGGAATTAGCTGCTAGTCTTTATTAATCCCTATTAATAAAGGTCAGTGAGCCCAGCTGTCTGAGTGCTTCTCCGTTTTCCTCTGGCCCCTCAGCAGGACGACAGTCTGATCCCAGCCATTTCCACAGGCCTGTTACCTCCTTGTCATGCCACCTGCCTCATATGTCTCTTTCCCTCTTAGCGTCAGTGACATCTTCCAGGTCTCGACTTGGATATCTGCCCCTGCTCATTGAATATTTCAAAATCCCTTGACATTTCATCCTGTAATGAGCCTATACGCGTCTTGTGGAAGGAGGGCGGGAGCTAAGGAGAGTCAGGCTCAGCTACATTAATCCAAACCCTTTTGGCTTGAAGCGAAAAAGTATCAGCCAGACACGCTTCTGCTGCTCATTCACCTGGACTAGACCCCATTTATTTAGTGTAGTGATGCTGAAATCCCTCATAATCCAGCAAGTGTGCAAGAAGTCTGACGTTCCTGATTAGGTAGAAAAGGTGAGCATGAAGGAACGCTTAACACCTTTCTGCCAGGATGTAAGCCTTAAAGATCACCCTCCTCCACAGGATCATGAGTACTTATCACAGGTTATCACGGCTTCAGATACAGAGTGACGCGGAGATAAGTTACTGTGAAATGCTGTAAGTTTATTTCTTCAGCTCTGTTAAATCAGAAGGGCATTCCTCTCTGTGTATTTCAGATAAGTCTTCTAGTTTCCTTTGACAACGAGAATTGTGCATAAAATAGATAAAAAGGCATGTTTTTGTAACCAGGGTTCCCACAGAATATCAGAGAATTCCATGCCTGGAAGAGTAATAGAAGGTATTTAGGGTAACAATCTGTGAGATGCGTATATACACCACAGTTCACAAGTTTGGGCTCGGTAAGATTTTTTAAATGTTTTTGAAAGAAAGACTGCATTGTGAAAGGCTGCATTTATTTTATCAATACAGTAAAACAGTAATATTGTGAAATATAAACATCATTACTCCAGTCTTCAGTGTCACATGATCCTTCAGAAATCATTCTAACATGCTGATTTAGTGTTCAAGAAACATTTCTTATTATTTTCAATGTTTAAAACATTATTTGTGCAAACCATGATGCACTTTTTCATGATACATTTTTTTGTAACAATATGAAAGGCATTACTGTCGTACTGTTTACTTTTGATCAATTTAATTTATCCTTGCAGAATAAAAGTATTAACTTCTTTAATTTTTTTTAAATCAAAACAAGAGATGTTACAGTAAGGTTCCAATAAGTAACATTAGTTAATACATTAACTAAAATTAACTATAAATTATCAAATCATTTGTTAGCACAGTATTTATTAATGTCAGGATTCCTATGTTTCATATGTTTCCATCACCCTGTTTTTATGCGTGAAGTATCGCATCAGAAACGAGTGATGGAAACGCCATATTTCGGGGAAAAAATCTTTTAATGCGCAAAAAAGTTTTTACAATCGTTTGAGGTGGTTTTTGACTTGCACGAATGTGAATAATGGGAGATAGAAACGCATTTGCCGAATAAATCCTGACTTTAACATTAAACCCACGTGACTAAATTGGTTGTTTCCGCTGATGGTGTTTTAGTTACTGTTGGTTATAGGTTACCAATACTATCATCATCCACTCAAACAACTTGATGGAAACAGACCTGATTCGCATTTCTTTTTTTTTGCTAACTTTGAAAAGATTTGCTTCACGTTTGGATGGAAACCCAGCTATTGTGTTTTTTTCCTTGTGACCCAGTTTCCAAGCGTGTCTGATTAGTAATCCCGTTCACCTGTTGTCTCATTAATTTACTCATTAGTCCCAGTGTATTTAAGCCCTGTGTTAGGCTCAGTTATTTTTCCTGTCTACGTTAATGTTGAGGTGTGTTATCTGTTTCCCTGAATTTTTCCTGTATCGTGATATTTTTTTGTTGAAGACTGTTCCAGCGATTTCATATGTCAAGTACCTGTTATCATATACCAAGTACAACATCATTCACCTATTGCTGTGTCCTTAATGTCAGCAATCATACAAGCTCTCTTCCAAGCCTCTTAATTTCTCTCCATGGAAATAATACAGTAACTTGCCTTGACAAGGACACTATTAATTTGATCTGCACTAGTAAGGCAAAACTCTGCCTGTGGCCACAAGCTTTGTTTTGTGTGCCGTCTCTGTCAGCGTATGTCACATAATTGACTAGGGTGTAATTCCAGGACTCCTCTCCTGTCTGTCCCTGTCACTTTCTGTCTCTCTTTCTCTCTCTCTCTCTCTCTCTCTCTCTCTCTCTCTCTCTCTCCTTTTCTCTCTCCTTTACACACACAACCCTCCAATCCAGCATTCATGTAGAATTCCTAAAAGTCTGACTGTTGTATAAAATAAAAAGACACATGGATGAGAATAAAATGTTAAATGTGATGTAGGAAGATGCAGGAGAGGATTAGAGACAGCTTGGACATAGTTGTTCTGGCCCTCATTTATGAAACATGACAAACATATTTATGAGTAACTGGTTTGCATTGGAGCATAATTAATGTTCACATGGTTTTAAAGTTTGCGCACATTTTTATGCACCCGTATAATCTTGTTTGTTTAGATAATATTCACGGATATAGACGAACAATGTGAATGGAAAATGCAGGCACTTTAGAAGATTGTACTGTATGTACCGGTATACCTGCCAATCAGTCAAGTAATTACTTGCAGTCAAGTAATAGATTTTAGGATTAGTATTACATTTTATGAACATTCTACAGCAATATGCATATTAGAATGTGTCTTCAACTACTGGCCTTAAAAGACACTCTTCACACTATTAATGTATATTATGTGATGGAAATCACATTTTAAACTTTTTTTTTTCTTTTTTTTTATAAAACAGCTATTTTTCTTGCTAAGGCACTTTTTTAATAATATGAAACCCTGGGACATGCAAGCGACCATAATTGAAGAAATACTAATTTATTTATAAAATTTGTAATAATAAATGCAAATATATGCATATTAATATAACTGCACTAATGACACTGTAGAAATGTACTGTAATTTGTTATGTTTATGCATTATGCATGGCCTAATGTGTGATTGTACAGAGTTGATGACCAATAAACAACTGGCCTTTTCAATTAAGGATAGCTGAACTGCAGGGAAAACATTGTGTGAATTATGTGCTGAGGATTACAAACTGGGGTTGATGGGCTAGAAAGAATGGGTGTCTGTCTGATAGAAATGTGTGTTAGTAAATGTGAAAGAAGCACTTTATTAATACCATTTATTCTGGGCCAATTTACACATATGGGGGAATGTTTCATAAATGAGGCACGTTATGAAAGCTGAAGACAGGCATGTGAAAGGAAAGGCCGATGAGACATGACAGGAGAGGGAGAAAGAGATGATAAAGAGGTCACTTGCCCACCGGTCATATCAGCCTTGTTTATCATGCCCTCCCCATCTTCCCGGATGTCTCCTGTGCGTCTGAGTGTTTGACATTGATATGGTTCAGCTTCACTGTGACATAAACTCCTCCTTTGACTGGTCATTACCCTGCTACAGATCCGCTGCACTTACCCCCCCGAGGGATGTTTACATGCCCCCACACGCCAGCCTTTCCGGAGGCATCATCCGCTTCGCTGAGGTTCTGGCGATGACCACATCATCTGATTAAGATCTGTTGATTCTCTTTCCCTGCAATTTCTTCTTTTGCACCAGCATTCTCTCTGTGGCCATGGCATGCAGGGGTGGACAGATGGTGGACAGTATACTTGCTCTGGATATGTTTTGAAATGTAAAAACGGAAGGGATTTTTATTTTTTTATTTTTCTAGGCTGTAGCAATCAACTTGAGTTTTATTAAATGACTTTAACAGCAGTTGTGCATACAGATTATCGTGACCAAAAGAGCTCACGATAACGATATATTGCGATATATATAGAAATCTTAAAGAATTTAAATTAAATAATGCTATCAGTCAAATTCATCTTTACTTTGATCATTTTTATTTATTTATTTTGAATCACACCATCACATACAATAGAACAATTACACTTAATGACAACCAGTTTAAAATAACTTCTGTGGACTGATCACAGAAATATGCAGAAATTATATTATTTTATAGTATTCTATACAGTGATAAAGGCTTTGTCAGTTGACATTGCATTATACATTGTCCTTAAAGTCCACATGAATTCAAAATTGACCATATTTACTTTGTTTGCCTAAATTGTTAGTTTTGTGGTGAACAATTCATCCATGCAAGTCAATCCACACCAACATTTTTTTTGGCTTTGTAATCTTTAATCAAAATCTGAAAATGCTCCTCCCCTCTGCCTTGGAGGACCTTCTCTGATGACGTATGTTTGACGGCTTGGTTTGGGAAACGCTTAACCACTCCCCTCAAACCGTTAGTCTGCTATGAGCGAGAGATGGAGAGGAGGAGCGCTAGAGTAAAACCCTGCCCTCTGTTCAATATTCCTTTTCACTGGGAAATACGTCACAGCACTGGAGAAAAGTCGTCTGCAACTTCCGGTTCACGCGGACTTTAAGAAAATAACTGAGATGGCTTGAAGAACACAGATAAACCATATACTGTTGCAATGGTTCTCTTTGTTTAATTAGTCACAATGTCTTTATCTGCATTTTATTCATCTACAGCTGGATGTCCATGTTAGCCCTCAATGGGACATTTTCATGTATAATTGATGCAAATAAATTGCATTTAAAATACAATAATAATGTTCAACCAGTAGGCCTATATATGGTGGAGGTGAAGTGGAGGCATCAGCACATGTTAGGTCACATGCTGTCAAGGCTCCATTGTGAGTTCATTTTAAACTAGAGAATGCATATCAATTCAATTTTTTAAATATCTACAATAAACATCTTATTGTTCTCCATTTTGACTTATTTATTTACATTTACATTGATTTATTCTTTGATGGTCATAACTTGCGTATTATTACTGGCTGTTATGGAAACAAATTGTGTGATCAAGTATGTTGGTGAATTGGTTTGATATATGTCACTCTGTTTTTGTATTTTTTTGTGTAATTGATTATCTTTTTTTTCTTTTCTTTTTTTTTTACTATGGGTTGTTTGGAAACAATGTTTTGTGATCTAGCATGTTGGTGAATTTTTTTATTTTGTTAAATTGTTTCAATATGTAACCCTGGATCACAAAACCAGTCACAAGTAGCACGGGTATATTTGTGGCAATAGCCAACAATACATTGTATGGGTCAAAATTATAGATTTTTCTTTCATGCCAAAAATCATTAGGATATCAAGTAAAGATCATGTTCCATGAAGATATTTAGTAAATTTCCTACCGTAAATATATAAAACATTTATTTTTGTGGGTGAATGCAGCACATTCGTGAAACATAAATGGACAACTTTAAAGGCGATTTTCTCAATGTTACGATTTCTTTGCACCCTCAGATTCCAGATTTTCAAATAGTTGCCAAATATTGTCCTATCCTAACAAACAATACATCAATGGAAAACTTATTTATTCAGCTTTCAGATGATGTATAAATCTCAATTTAAAAAAATTGACCCATGTGACTGGTTTTGTGGTCCAGGGTCACATATGTCTTTTTTTTTTGTTTAAAATGTATCATCTTTGAATCTTTACTAGATTGAATTTTGTTCACAAAAATGTTAGTTAACATACCCCAGTTTGGTTGACCATGTGATCCATGCAATCATGTCACTTCTTACGATGGCTCCTGGACTAAGCATTACGCTTGTTTGACTTCATGCGGTGCTGCCCAGACCGATCGGCAGCTGACTTGAAGCAGTGCATGCCGGTTAGAAATTTTGTCTGACTTACACTGTGACGTATGGCATCAAAGTACCGTGAGAGTGATTCGAGAGTGACTCAGCCGGCACCGCTTCTCAAGACCAGCTGCACAAGCTCTGATGACGACACAGCTGTTCCACGATTGGCCGGATTCACCGCATGACAACGATCACATGCGTTTTGTGTTTATTCTGACACCTACATTTCCACTAATGCTCCAAAAAATCTGTATTTTTATAAGAGTAAAAGCTCTTTTCATGTAGTCACGATGTTCTATTGTGTCATGTTTATCAAAATAAAACTGATTTAAAAAAACATGGACCCAACTTTAATGGTATTTAAATCGTATAGGCTTATGTTGAACTTTATTTTTATTTTTTTTCTGAACTTTATTCTTTTACAAACAGATGCTGTATCAAGCTGTACATAAAGTATTGAATGAAAACGTCTCTGAAACGTCTGTGTATTTGACAAATATTGCATTTAATTAATTTATAGCCAAACACCACACAAGCGTCACTACGGGAAGCAGAAAGTGTCCAACTTCATGTCTCCATTTTCAGCTCCTCTCTGACTGCAAGCGGCAACTCTCGCCGTTTGGTTACATCCAGCCGAAGTCGAACACACCAAATGTCAACTTGGCATTGAGAAAGGTCACATGTGAACGAAACGTTTACCATTAAAACTGGTTTTATCTTGCATTGATAGAGTGTCCTGGTTAACCATTGACTATTTCCCTTGGAGTTTTTTTGGTCTATGCACCTCATATGGAAAGTTTTTAATGCGCGGTGAGTTTTTGGCTATTTTTCAGTGCTTGGCCAATATGACAGCAGAGATTTTGTGTTGCTGTACAAATTGAAGTATTTAAGTTATAATCTGTAAAAACAGCATGGAGCTATGTGTGGATTATGTCATCGGACTTGTGTGTGTGTTTTTTTAACACAAATGCAAGCTGGCCTCAAAGACATCTGTTTGGCTGATGATGCTTTCACAGAGTTCACAAGAAAATCTGGACGATTAATGCATTCAGTGTTTTTTTT
The DNA here is from genome assembly GCF_951802725.1 of Rutilus rutilus. Taxonomy (NCBI): domain Eukaryota; kingdom Metazoa; phylum Chordata; class Actinopteri; order Cypriniformes; family Leuciscidae; genus Rutilus; species Rutilus rutilus. Next base: position 29,957,869 of record NC_140217.1, on the reverse strand, counting down.
TTTGTGTGTGTGTTTTTTTTTCATTGCCAACTTCACACTACACAGATAACTGGTGTGACGTTATAAATAATACAGCAGTTGTGGTATTATTGGGATGTAAAATTCAACAGCATTTTGGTACAAATACTACTATAATCCATTAGAAGCCTCGAGGTGCTATTGGTTTACTGGAATTTAAAGCTCATATGTAAATGGAGAGTAAACACCAGCTTTGCTTTGTTGCAGAACTGTGCTGAAATTTGGATCGCATACTGTGAGAACATTATGAATACACCTACGCCAAACAGGAGGAGATGAAAGGTGTTGGCCAATGATTCTCTGTTGTTGACTCATAAACACCACTATAATGTGAAAGATCTTTCCGGTAAGAAATGCACTTTAAAGAGCATGCAGTACTTTTTATTTCAGCTTTGCAATTTAGAACAATTTGCTGTTATTTTGCAGTTTTGACAGGCATTTCATTGGAAATGTTAGTCTACAATGATTCCAAAGGTATTTTTATAGCCCTAAAAGCAATGTAGAAGCCCGGCAACAGGGAGCGGTGTTGTTTTGGCAGACAGGTCACAGACAGAAAGCTTCTTAGTTTGAAAATGACTTCTGTGTGAGCAGTACATACTTCTACACTATTAACAAAAGATAATTGTAGCTTTTTTGGCTGCAAAATTTTGCTAGTGTTCACTTTAAAGGCCTCGATGTACTTCAAGCAAACAACGAACTGGAGTGACGTAATTTTGATTAAAATCATGCTAAAATTAAGTTTGTTTGGAGATTGTTTCAGGAGTTTTGAAAATTACCTTCGATCTACCATTGGTCAGTACCAGTTTTGTAGTAGGTAGGTGTGCTTTGACATGGAAATCATCTTCGGTTTATTTCTTCTGTTCAGTCAGTCATGGTCAGACGTCCATGAGTAAAAACATGAACACACTGAATAATTCTATTTGAAAGAGTCACTGACACCATTTTTTCATGATTAATACTGTAAATCTGCTTGCTTTAAACCAATATATTCCACAAAGCGGTATATAAAAATTGAGACGGAAGTCAAGTCACCTTTATATAGTGCTTTATACTATACAGATTGTTTCAAAGCAGCTTTACAAAAAAATAATGATTCAGTGATGCAAACAGAATTTAATTCTGCTGTAAAGCAGTTCTAAAAAGACAATCGTAAACAGTAATTATTCAGTTGAAATTAGTTCAGTGTTGACTCAGTTTGGTTCTATAACTGTGTAAAGTTAATCAATTTGGCAATGAGTTCAATTCATCTAAAAAGATAAAGGATAAATATAGACCAGCTCTGAAGAAAACAGTGATGTCATAATCCAGCTCAGTTCAGTTCTCATATAGTGTCAGTGCATTCAAGTCAATAATATTGCAGAATATTACCGAATATTATAGCTGAATTGCAGAGCTGGTGAATACATATGCACGTCGCCATGATCAGATGCTTTTTTAACTGCTAATTTCTTACCGCTGTTGTGTGTTTATTTTGTTATTGAGGAAAAAAAAGAGCGCAACACACATCTAAACGGCACTCGCAGTTTAGGCGCTAGCCAAAGAAGTGTTTAAAAGCTATTGCACTGACTTGGAAAAAGACTGAGAATATTTTTCAGCAAATGTTTCAAGAGGGACATTCGCCTTGCCCCAAGCCACAGTGCTGATTGGTGAGCGCTCAATCACCCCTGCTGTTATTTCACTTGAGGTTAATGAATAAGAGCACAGACATTTTCCTGAGGGCAACACACACTTCTCTAATGGAACTAAACTACTACACCAAACTTCACAGCGGTGTAAGTTACAAGTCATATCTCCTACTACCCAATGCTTGTGACGGTCTGACCCTCCCTCAGCTCCTCCCACACAGAACCCTGTGAATAGCATTAAAAATGTATCACTTTCTAACACAACCAGGCTCTCAGAGCTTCTGCGGTCTTAATATAAGCTCCGACAGGCGGTGGATATTTGCAGACAGCTGATTGGGATGGAATTTGAATTGCAGCGTCTCAGGAGGCATTGCATTTTTGGAGCCGAGATGGTACACTCTCGATTTGCCTGAGCAATCTTTCATTAGGGTTTGGACGTAAGTGAAGACGAATGTTAGCCTCCTAGAATCCCTCCTGTCCACTTTTCATTTTGACTGCTGATGAATGGATGTTCACATGGCTTCAGAGAGAATAAATACAAGCCGTTCATATTCGTAAGCAAAGCACAACACAGCAGTATTTTAAAGGAGGAAAAGGATTTGGGGGATATCTATTAAAATTTAATGTGCAAAATGGAATGGAAAAGCTGTCTTGTTCTTTTATTAGATCTTGCTTTGTGTGACTTTGATAAAGTCTAGACATGAAGTAACAGCACTAGCGTCAGCCCTTTGGAAGCAGCTGCTGAGATGCCTTTAGTTTTCACTCTAAATCGTTACTTTCTGTCAGTCTAACCACAGACGATGAGTTAATTATGCTGTTGCCTGTTAGCAGGTGAAGTTCCAGAATCCAGACTAAAGACGCAGTCTTGCTTTTTAGTCTGGAGCAAGAAAAAATGAGCTTTGGTTGACCTTTTGATTCTGGCTAGATATACTGTAATATGTATTCAATGTATGTATGTGTAGGCCTATGTTATGATTATGAAATTTGGGAGGAATTGTCATACAGATTTCATACAAATTGCAGTTTAATTACAGTGGGAGCTTTATCATAAGCCATATCATAAAGTAAAATGCATTTTTTAATTTACCAAACTATGGACAAGTTTTCTTGCGTGCGTCCGTTTTTAGCGAGTCTTGACTGTCGTACAGTCTGGTATTTATGACAACTGAGATCTTACAGTGTGACATGACTTACAGCGAGGATTGTGTTCGTACAGTCTGACAAGCAACAATCGTAAGGGCTATAATAAATCGCACAGTGTACACCCGGCTTAACTCTCATTAGAGTATTAGTAGACTGTAGTAGACTGTTAGGTTAGGGTTAGGTGTTAAGGTTCAGGGGCCGGTTGCACCAGCTGTGCGTAAGGACACTAAGTTACAACTTATGCACTACGAAATATTTTTGCGTTCCACCATTAAACTCTACGTATAAACTAAATATTTACGGAAGCCTCCGATCAGGAGTTAAACAGCGCAACACTCTGTGCATTGGTCCGTGTTGTGCATGTCCAGTAAAATCATATTAAATAGTAATAGTAATAGTAAAGTCATAATAAATAAATGTAATTTCTTATGTAGTTGTTTTTTTGTATCAGTATTTATTTATTGATTCTTATTACTTTAGTTTCAAAAACAGTTTCTGAATGTTATTTAACCTATACATAATAAGTGTTTTTACATGTTATTCATGATTAAGTGGGATTGTATTTAATGGAAACTTATTTTTACAGTTAGTTACGTGAGGCAAAAGAAGTTCGAATAAAGGATAAACTGAAATTCACAACATTTTTACACAACTTCTGCTCACGTATTTGAAGGCCGCTATTGGAATATTGAGGGTAAACGTCATATTATGTGACTATACATTACTTTACAGAGAACTTACAGCAACCTGCTAGCTTCGTTCTGCCTTTAGAACAAATGGTGCAACCAAATAAAGTACAGAGTTAGTTACAAACTAGCTAGTAGTTACTAAGCCTCTAGTGTGGACTTTATGTTCCAATTGTCTGTGTTGTGGGACCAAAAAAAATAAGTGTTAGCAGATATAAAACAGGCAGAGGCAGTCTACTAATACTCTAATGAGAGTTAGTGGCTAACTATAAGTTATTATAGTTAGTAGAATAGTGTTACTTACCATTATTATTTATTTATTTATTCATTTACAAGAGCAATTCACAACGCATGTATGCGGTTGTCAAAAATTATACTATGCACACAAAATAGATCCCCTTTAGGGCTTTATGAACAGATTGCACAAGGGTAGATATCAATAAGCGCAACTGGGTTCATATTTATACTTCTGTATGAGCGTGGCATGAACCAGTGCAGTAGGTGTTTATACTTCATACATTCTTCCGGAGCTCCTTTAAATGTGTTTTAACTGTGTAGTGCAGGTTGTTTTCTGAGTTCATCTGGAGTGTTATACTTACATAATGTACCACTGCACAAGAAAAAAAGAAAAATACAAAGGGCATTTCATGGCATTTCTGTTCACTTAAAATTCCATTTGGATGGTAACACGACTGAAATTTTAAGTGCACAATCATTTCAAATCATTTGTATCCTGCATGTATTCATCTGGGATTAGGAAATCTCAAGCATTGCAACAAGTTCAACTAAAAGATTTCCATCTTTCTTTAATTAGCTGTGGGAAATATTATTAATAAATGTAAGTACATTTTCATACTGAATAGTATCGTCAGGAAATAGATTGATCCAATAAAAAATGTATAACTTTAGTCAATGTTTGTATGAGCTCATTCTTTTGAGCTTATTAAAGAGATGAATCAGTTATATGCAAGGGACAACTATTTGTGTACCGTTAGCCAAGTTTTATCAGTAAAGTGTAACATTTTCTTTTTTCTTTTTCTTTTTTGACTGTCTAGCCAAGCAAGACCCTTTGAAATGTTTTGGGAAAGTAACAGATAACTTTCTCCAGGCGTTATAGACCTACTTGGTTGCTACATACAGTATCATATTGGTTTCTTGTGAACTTCCTTTTATGTTCACATAGATAGCTGTACATGTAGAGAGTGGACATATAGTGAGCTCATTAGGTTTTGTGACAGACTTTTCATCAAATGTTATTTACCTCTAAATGGTTGAATCATTAACTGGTTCATGGTTTCTGTGTTTAGAGAGTTTTAATGGCTGTTTATGTGGTGGTGGATGTCATCATTAATATTCCTGCTCTCGGTCTGTTGCGGGTGATTTAATTAGTGTGTCTATGGTGATTCTGGGCAGAGAGCTTGCATGTTAATGCTCTCATCGATGGACACACACAGCTCTGGGAGGGAACATAATGGTGCAGGGGCTAAATGTGGCCATGCAGGGTTGATTGCTGCTAATTTGTTTCTCCTCTATGATGATGGCTGGGCTGACAGAAAATTGAAGACACAACACAATGTCCGGCCACGACATGGTCACTTTACAAACAGGATATACGCTGATCACTTCCTTCGCCTTTGTGGCGACTCTTGTGAGATAGGCTACGTGTCCATGAATTTCTCAGCTATTATGAGTTCTGTCTCATCTAACCTATCAACATGCCCAGTGGAATTTACATCTTAGCAACCTAGCACCCATGACATTAGAGGGCTGTAAATTTATAAGAGTGTGCATTCTGCTATGCCACTGTCAATACATGTTAGCTAGATAACAATAGGACTCAAGCCATTAGTGTCTCAAAGGACTATTTGTCAAATCGCATTTCAAAGCACATGCACTTTATTACAGTGATGTTGAAGAGAAAGGATATCCCTCAGCGGCATGATGGGATATAAATGCATGATGAATCCTTTTGTCTGCATGTGACAAAAATCGTGTTGTTAGACTACAAAACTTTCTGCACTGATTTGATTTGCCAAGACATAAGACCTGTGTTGGACTGGATTGCATAATGATGTTTGTGCAATTTACAGCGCAAGCGTGAATGGCTGGTTGTAGCAAGGGAGAGCTAATAAATTTAAATGATTGCTCTTTAAATGTTGGGCGGAAGCTGAGCGTGAAATCCCACCGATGAATTGTTCATGACGTGGTTCGATAATTTGGAGGCATGGAAGAAGATGCAAGGAGGCCCAAAGTGCACCTGCAGGAATACAGATGAATGAGAGGTATAGAGCACAAGACTGTCACAGGGTTCAGAGCAGACTTTAGCTTAAGCTAATATTCCTCAATCTTCTTTCAATTTCAATCTTTTTTTCTCAATTTTTCATACCATTCCAGGATCATCATACACCTATACTTATATCAATATCTTAAGGCTTTATACATATGTGACCCGTGCTGGCAAAAGGAATGCGCACGGGATAATTTCGAGCTACAGGCAAAACAAGTGAAAAATGTTGATTTTGAGGTTTTCACAAAAATGAGTTCATTAAGCCCTCGTCTAGCTATCGCAATGCTCCATATAGTAATTAAACATCTATATTTATTTATTTATTTTGGAAGTTGCTTTTAAAAAGTCCACTTGCCTCAAAAAGCCGTTCATTCTCTATGGGGGTGTATTTAAAATGTTTATTGGTTCATTTAGTTGACCTTGATTGTGATCAAGATGTGTGATCTTGATTGTGTGTTTGTTTACTCGTTTGTAATTCGCTTTGTCTTCCAATGCATATAAATGTTTTACACAGGGTACTTTTTGCCACACCTGCCAATTGAAAATTTACCGCACCTCTTCATGCACCATAAACACCTTTATTTTATCACATGTATATTTTATATACCTCTTCAACAAAATGTATCTGATCTTCAATCTTGGACTCAAAGGCTCATAATTATTTAAATTAATTGTAAAAAAAGAAAAGAAAAGAAAAGAAAAATTCACCTAGGCACACAGATACCTTTTTTAATTATTCATTTTGAATATACATACCAAACTGCCATAATATATTATTTATATATTTGTTTTTTTAGCTCAGAACAAGTTTATTTCTATGGTTTTTCTATCATTTTCTCCCATGTTGTAAGAATTTTTTTCCAGTATCTACCAAATATGTCCATTTGTAAATTATGAGGTCACCTATGAGGTCTTCGGGAGTTTGCTTATGAGATTTTTGGGAGTTATTTGTGTAGACTGGGTACAGATGACTTGAAAATGAAAAGTGAAATGGCAAGCTATTAAGAACATTATTGATAATCCTTATTTTCAATAAACATACTGGTCATAGCAAACATTTCTATGCATGTGTGCACTTCACTAGTTCACACTTACAAATAAGTTAGATAGAATAAATGCATATTTGGCGTGCTGTCCGAGGAGAGGGCTCCGGGCTCGGTATTCGGCCCGAACCCAGAGTACTCCCCCCGTATTCCTGGCTGTAAAGATTAAGCCAAGAGTGAGGAGTCGGGGTGGTGGAGGGATGCTGAAAAACTGTCAAGGAATATTAGGTGAGTTGACAGTGTGGATATATATATACTTCTAGTCATGCTGATTAGGGTAGACATAATTGTTTGATGACGAGTAGATTGGATTGCTTATTTGAACGTGCTCCTCCCGAACTTTGTTTATAAAACATCATAAAGTGTATGCGGTGGCGGATTCACTAAAATACTGTACTGGATCTGTATCTGGGCTACATTTCTCAAAAGCATCGTAAGCCTAAGTAGATCTTAGAACCATTGGCACCATTGGTTTCTAAGATCAACTTGGCTCACAGTGCTTTTGTGAAATGCAGCGCGGGCTTGTTGCTGCACAAATTAAGCATCTGTTTTCTATTCTGATTTCCTTCTAACTTGTCTTTTTGCAAGTATTATGCCTCCAAATAGTAATTTATACATTTATTTGTACCTAGTTTGCCCTTGTCTTATCTTCTTTTGGCTATAGATCGGCACATCGGTGTGTGTAGAGCAATTAATGAGTTAGTGTGACATTTGATGCAGGTGCTTGTCCTTATCCGAAATCCAATGAGCGGACATCCTCTGTCGGAGACAGACCCATGACCCCACCCCACAGCTGCCAGACGATTACCAAGCAAGAGTTTACATGGAATAGCCACGCTTCCTCCCCGACTTAAGTAAGGTGTGAGAGAGGAAGAGTGAAGACTTGTGGATGGTGAGGCTCAGGCATAATGACATTGGCAGACAGCAGGGAGAGATTTATAAATGCTATATGGAAAAGCATCCAAACATTCTGTGTCCAGATCCAAACACTAAGCTCATTAGCTTTATTGCACATTATCATTGCACAGCAACAATATCTGTCTAATTTGTATCACTGCTGTAAATTGAAAGCAATTACAAACTGTAAATGTAATTTTCCAGCTGTGAAATAGGACATTGGATGATGAACTGTGACTTACGTGAGTAATGAAATATTCATGGTACTTAGCTGTTATTTCCCATATCGCATTCAAAGTTGACAGCGATGTGTAGTTCTTTATAATTAATCAAACATATCCAATAAAAGTTTAAAACAGGTATGAAGTACTGCCTGTACCTAATAAATGCTTAATGTTTATAGCAGTGGAGCATGTACTGTGCTAAGCCAGGGACATGGTCTTGGTTTCAAATCAACACATTCAATGTAGTCTAGTCAAATGAAGAAAACAACAGATTAAATGAGCATTTCAGCTAAATATATGTTTTTTAATCTGTTAAGGATATTTATAGAAGAATGCCTAGGCTGCTTTTATACATAATGAAAGTGAATGATGACTATTGCTGAACGTTTCAAGCAAGATTTTCAAGATGTAGGACCTTGATTAGGCAGGGATGACGTGATCAGAACTATGCTAAAACAGTGCAAAAAGGGGAATTCCACAAGAGGCCCAAGTCAACACTTTAGTATATACAATCTCTGCCATTGTGGCACCAGTAAGTCTGAAGCTAATTAACTAACTTCTGCACCGCTGCTAATATTAAACGGCTGGAAGATAATGATCCCAACTAGAGGAAGAACTCCTGATTTTTTTAGTATTTAAACAAAAATGCCTTGTGTTATGTGCAAATTCAGCTTTGCTATCACAAGAATAAATTACATTTAAAATGTATTTAAATAGAAAAGAGTTATTTTGAAATTGTAATATTTCTGTTTCATTTTCTGTATTTTTGATTAAATGCAACCTTGGTAAACATAAGAGACAACATAAAAACAGCAGGATACATTATATCAAATCTTCGAATGAATGAATGATATTTAATTAGCTGCATGGCTAACATTTCGTAGAATTGAAGTCTTATTTAGAGGATGTGTTCAACTGCATGTGATTAATTGCATAAATCACCCACAATACACTTTGAAGTCCACACACATTTTAAATGTATCCTCTTCGTAAACTAGGGCCCTAATGTGGTACTGTCTGCATTACTTCTAGACAGCAGGTACGATATCAAGGTAACTGACACTGTTAATTCTTGCACAGATGGGAATCTCTATTTTTATGCACACTCAGTGAAGAAGGCATTTAGAAAATGAGAGGGAAGATTGAAAATGTCATGCTCATATTTAAGTGTAAGCACACCTGAGGGGGTTGTGCCCATTCAGCCGCTGTTGGACTGATAGAAGTGGTCAGAGGTTGGCTAAGGCAACACGAAAAAATACTCCTCTCCATTGCGGTTGTTATATTCTTTAAAGATTATGACATTTGATTTGATTTCAAATTAAAGCAACCTACTTTTTCTCCCCAATTCTACTTGTGATGCCTAATGCATTTAATCCGCATAGTTTTATGATTTTCTATTTATATCATTATTTAAATCAAATGTATTTTATTTATTTATTAACTATACCTCTAGATTACAAAACATTGTGGTGGCTCTCAGGAAAAATGTTTCCGGGCCGTGAAAATAAAAAATTGTGATTGTGACAAATCCAAATCGTGACAAATTTAGATGTTTCACAGAGTTTAGAGTTGTAAACATTACCATGGCTGACACTATATGCTGCTATCAGAATGATATGATGTACTTGACTCACTGTCTTTTTGTCATTTTGTTGTTTTTGTGAAGAATGAACCCCTCCTTCATCTCTTCGGCTCCAGAAAATGCTTTCCTAATGGAGGGTTGTCAGACCTAAGCTTTCACTCATTATGAAATTCTCACAGTTCCTTTCCTTTGCCCCCCCACTCCCTCATCTCTCAGAAGTGACGAGTGCTTTTCAGCCACGCTTAATGTCAATCAAGCTAATGTTTAAAACTGTAGATTATTGTGATAAACTGCTCAAAGAGGAAATCCTTTAAAAGAGATTTCGAATGGATTCAGGGAGAGAAGATTATGCAGTGTGACGTCATCACAAAGTTTATGACCTCTTGGTGCACAGACAGTTCATTTGTTAAAAGTTACTTTCACACAGGATGCATAATAAACAGCTGGAGAGTAAAACAAATCCTAATATTAGTAAAAAAAATAACATTTTTGTTTTGTGGCAATGAGTCTCATGTCATCTTACTTTATTTCTCTCTCTGTCTCTCTCTCTCTCTGCAGTTAAACCGACAGTCATTGATGTTGATATCTTCGTAAATAGTATTGGACCTGTGTCATCAATAAATATGGTGAGTGAATGCATGTCCATAAAGATGTTCTTTTTTGGTCATTATAAAGGTCGTTTTGATAAATTAAAAGGGATAGTTCACACCCAAAAAATTTTATTCTGTCATTATTTGGATGTACAGTAGTACATATGAAAGCGCTATATAAATGCCTCATTGATTTCTTCATTGTTTACTCACCCTCAAGTCATTCTGAACCTGTCTATATTATATTACATTACATTACATTAGATTAATTATATTATATTATTTTTCTGTCAAACACAAACAAAATTTTAAAGAATCTGCCGCTATTTTCCATAAAACAGCATGGATAATGAGAGAATTTTCATTTTGGTGTGAACTTTTATTCCTTTAGTGTCTCCATTTCTCTATTTCTCAGTCACTCTCACATTCTCTCTTTCACACCTTCAGCAGTTACAGTTCAGTCCCATAGGTGACACATGGCTGTATAGGTTTGAGTTGAAAGCAGGGCCACTAGCTATCCCTCTGAGATGTGAGTCCAATGCTTAAGCTTCATCTCCTCTGAGGCACGGAAAAGCTTCAGGGGAAAGACAGAGGAAGAAAAAGTTTGAGATTGAAAGACAATATAAAGACTTAAACTGAGGCATAGGAAGGCGGCAGAGGAAAAGAATATCTTTTTTTGCATAGTAGTTGCCACTTGATATAATAGTTCATCATAAAAATGTATCGACTGGATCTACTGTTATAAAAAATTAAATAAAGCAGCCGGTTGTTCCATATTTATGTGCGCTTCGATGGATATCATATGTAAATCTGGACGACTGTGACAGATCTCTTCACATGGATGGTAAATTCCTCTGGAGTTCAATTCTGTCTTTGGCTCCCAATACATCAGATTCATCCTTGAAAATCTGAGTGTGTATTCACTTCCAATTATTATAGTCCAGGGCTCAGAGAGAATGGTTGGATAATGCTGAAGAAACAGCAGCTATTGATCGATATGCCACCTAACAGTGTGTTAAAAGAGCCTTAAGGGAGATGTTTCTTGGAATTCACAGCAGACAAGAATATTCAAGAATTCTGAAAGTTTTCAAGGTCTAAATGTAGTTTAAGTTTGAAACATTGACATTCTCTTTAGACTTGCATCTGAATGGAACAGAGATTGTGACCTCTGCAACGAACCCAGTCATGCATATTCACATGATTTATTTGCATATTCAGCCAAAAGAAGTAACAAAATGTTTCATTGTTCAGAGGAATTTGGCGTTCACAGCTGTATGAATGGAAGTCAATTAACATGAAATATCTAACTATCTTCCTATCTTTTCATTTTGGTTTATTGCGTGGGTTTTATTAGTTGTCAGAATGCAAAGGGAGTGCGAGAAACATTTAAATATGCTTACATTAATATATTATCTCCTGCTCTGCGACACCGTGTCTCTCCATCTCCCAATATTATTGTTGGTAACAATTTAATTTTCTTGAAATGCCGCACACACAGTTACATTGTCAGGCAGGTTATTTGCACATCTGTGATAGGACCAGCTCAACCAACAAAGCGAAATGCATTTTTTTCTGCAGCTGGCCTTTACACTGTCCTCCTTAGTAAATAAAAACAGTTTTTTACTTAAAGGGGTCATATAATGCCATTTTTGTACAAGCTAATATGATTCTTTAGGGTCTAAATTAAAAGTCTGTAATATACTTTAATTAAAAATTCTCATTAGTATTGTAAGAAAACACTAATTTTACCTGGTCAAAAACAGCTGTTTTCAGCACGCCGTTTAAGTGCATGTGTCTTTAAATGATAATGAGCTTTGCTCACCCCGCCCCTCTGTTCTGTGCATACACCGTTTGTAACACAATAACACAATAACCATAACGCGTTGTTCATTATAAACGTGGGATTATGAATTATATTGAGAACGTCATACATAGAAAACATGCCGTAATGTACCCTGAGTGTAAACAGCCCCATTCATCGTGAAGCGTGCAGCAAGCGATTTGCAAAGATTAATATAAATATTAATATAAAGGTTAATTAAACGTTACACTCACTTCAGTTATTCTGGAGGTGCAGCAGGAACACGAATAGTTGGTACCGATCCTTTTTTCAGGAGCAGCTTCTTAGCAAAACCAGCTTTATAACGTTACTGACCCTCGTTTGTAAAGCAGTCTGGTGTGTGAAATGATTCGCACAATGAAAGCATTGACGTTGATCGTGGGGAATATTCCCTTCGAAAACAAACTCAGCCACTGCGTCTTCAGCGGTTCGGATTTAGGAACATCAAAATGACTGCTGTGTTCGTTATTACACCCAAGAACAGAACACTACAATCGCTTAGACGCCATTCTGCTCATAGACAGTGCTCCAGCGTATCAACAATGACCGCGCTGGTCCGCGCGGACTATGATTGACAGCTCGCTCACGAGCGAGGGCAGGTCTGTGTTGAAACGCTGCTGTCAATCAACAATCGTGGGAGGGGCGTCGATTTGAGATGGGGGAAAACATATAAGAAGATTAAAAAAAAACCACTGGATGTATTTTTATCATTTTATGATGGTTGTGTACAGGCACTGCCAACACACATTTCAGTACAATCAACTTGTAAAAGTGCATGTGCCATTATATGACCCCTTTAACACAACAAAAAAGAGGAGAATGCTAATATATTGTATATATTAGAGGCAGTATATATTGTTGCCTGTTTGTCGTATAGTACTTGTAGTGGAGATCTTAATGAGATCTTATAATGTTTAGGACTCAACAACGCCCCTCACCAAGGCATCCGTTCTCCCATCATGCTCCATTCATGCTGTTTTTGCTTTCCTTTGTTGGGCCACTGCCGTATTACATAGTGTGTAAACTCTAGAAAATGAATAAACACCTACGCAGAAGTCACAGCAGTGATTCCAGTGGGAGGGTTTTGGTTGTGCTGTGGAACTGAATCGCTAAATGCACTTCTAGTGCGTCATCGTGTTGCATGGGTCGGGTGTGATGCACAGGGACATAGCAACCGTTGTACCCTTCCACAACAGTTCTTAGATTTTTTGGGGGAAAATAATGATTATATTTTAAAAGTGATTAAAAAATTTTAATCAGCCATGTAAAAAAACAGATTAAAGACCAAGCTGAAACCATTGCCAACAGGTTGCACGAAAAGTTGGTGTAACAAATGTGCAAGCACTAAGGGATAATAGTCATAAATGATTCAGCAAATAATTTGTCTGTTGGCTGAACATTGTCACCTAGTTAATGTTCATGAGAAGTGTTGGGGGCAACACATTACAAGTAGTGCGAGTTACGTAATCAGATTACTTTTTTCAAGTAACTAGTAAAGTAATGCTGTACTTTTAAATTTACAACAAAAGATCTGTTACATTTTCAAATTAGTAACACAAGTTACTTTAGTTTCCCATGTATTGACTGACACCTCTCCTGTCCCCATGTTGAGAGAAATCGGGAGTAAGTGCAGAGGCGTTGTGTGGGATGTGTGTAAACATGATGGGTATTATAGGCTAAATGTTAGCATGAATTTACTCATTCCACCTGCACAAAAGCATTCAGTATTCCTCAAAATGAATAAAAACAGTGAAATGCAAACTCAGAATATTACGCAAACCTGATTTAATTTACCATCTCATTTGTGCTTAATTTATTTATTTGTTTTTATTGAAGAGAGGTGACTTTTCTTCTCCAATCCAGAAAATTATAGAAATATAAATTATATTAGCTATAATGCATTATTATTAATTGTTAAATAGCATTACAGACACTAATATAAATACTGTTATTAAAGACAATTTATTTATTATTTATTCATATTTGTATTAGTAAATATATAAGAATTATTTTAACTGTGATTGATTACACTTATTATGGCATAGAACCCTTTTTAACTTCTAACTTATTTAAATATATTGTGTACTCTGCTTTACTTATCTTTGTAATTATCTTTAATGGCATGCATCATTTACAGACATTAATAAATACAAAACTATTATCAGCTAACTACCGAACCAGCTTTACTTGTAATGGACAGGAAATACCTGCAATTAAATCAAGCCATTATTATTCAAGTTCACGCTGTGATAGTAGATTAGCTAAATAGAGCTTAATAATTGGTATGCAGGATGTGCCAAAACCATTGTCAAACAGGGACAATCTCTCTCGTTATCTCTTGTTTGTGGCACCAAAATTCCTGCTGGGCTGCTCCATAATTGTGGTAGCTACACATTTAATATGCCATTGATTGTTGTCTTAAAAGAGGTCTTCATTTGTGCTTGTTGTTATTCTGATTATGAAAAACTGAAGAAACTTTTAATACAGGAAAGCGAATGTACTAGTGTCTGTGGAAAGAGCTTGCAGAGGTGCAGATCTGGTCCTCTCAATGCTTCACCCATCTTCTTCTCCACCTCTCCAGTAGCACAACATTTAGACTCAATAAATTAAAGGCCTAGGAGAAAATTGAGGATAGACAGGATCAATTTCCCCCAACACAGCAGGTCGCTTTTAGCCTCACCTAATTCTTCATGTGCCATTTAAAATCCCAAGGATTATAGGTAACAATTATATGAAAGAATGTGGGGATTAGTTAGTTCAGCAGATTATCAGCATCACAAAACACAGTTAATACCCTGCAGAAACAGGAAAAGGTCCCGTCTCTCTGTGCTCGGTATCCTTGTCCAGCTCACAACTCCCTACAGAAAAGGTGAAAAGGTTTAAGCACGGTTCTCAAGCTTCAAGTCCTTTTCTGGCTGACTGTGAACCTGGCCACACCTGATTGCCCCCAGACCTTCGCTCTTTCAACTGCGTATTGATCTCTTCCTTAGCTTGCACTTCCTTACCGCTCGACTGTTACGGATTGCAATCATTTCCCGGGGAGAGACAATGGCTCGTTGCATTTTTCTTTTTTTCCCAAAGTATGTTGATTTTGATTGATTATTGTAGCCTTAGATTTTCATGCCCAGCTGTTGGATATCTAACTTTAGAGATGGTATGTGATCAATAAGCTGTGGTACCTGTGAATAGGGTTGGCTTGAAACCAAATAGTATTGGTAGACCGCTGAATAGATGTGATAACTCTGCATATAATGGGAACATTTTCCATCTCTTTACAGTGCCCATATTACGTTTTTTCAAATATTCCCTTTCATGCAGTGTGTAATAAAGCTGTATGTGAATGTAAATCTTCTACAAAATTGTAAAGTCGAATGTGCACTTTATTGTCTCCCAAAAGAAAGAATTGACTCAGAACCACCTAAACAAGTCGTTTGTAATTCAAATCCCATTTTGGGATGGTTCTATGTATTACTGATGACTGCTTCTCAAATTGCGGGATTCGAAAAACGCTTGCTCTTGAAAGATGGGTCAGTACCCAGTACACCTCCTCAGAATCACAACCTGTAAGTATGAATAATTATTGATGTATATATTTTATGCCGGGTGTTCAAAATACTTCGTTTTGTGTTTAATATTGTATAAGTTTCCAGCTAACCGTCTTACTGAAATACTTCTGTTAATCAGCTGTGGACCACTATTACCTAAAACTGTGTCCATTTAATGCAGATTGTCTGTTGTTCTTACTACTTTCAGTAAAGGATGGAGCAAGATTTCTTTTACAAACGTTTATGTTTGTATGCACTGGTATTGGTTCCCTCATGTGCACCACAATAAATTAGAAATATACACATCAGTTTGTTGATGGACATACTCTTGTTAAAGCTGATGGTAAGGAATAACAATTGCAACATCTCATTATGTACCTCAAAATGAGTAGCGCATCACTAAGAAACATCCTGCTCAAGTCCTACTTGCAATGGAGTTTTTAAAACTTTATATAATTCCTGCTCAAGGCATATGCAAAAAAAGGGGTAAGGACTGTTTTAGTTAAACCTCACGGTTATGGTAAGGGGCGAGAGATTTCCAAAACACGCTCAAAGCGGCTGATCAATCACAAACCACTGGTCTAGCCAAACAATCAGAGCACAGTGCACTTTTTCGGAAGGCAGGGTTTTATAGAGAAGGAATTAAACAGGGGTGCGTTTCCCAAAAGCATCGTTAGCCAAATATGTTCACAAGTTAGTAGTTCAACGAGTCAGTGTTTCCCGAAACCAACGTTCTAACGAACATTCGCAAACAGCATTGCAAACTTGTGTAGTTGGAACGACAGCTCTCGACCTGTGGTTAGAAACAGTTTCTAGTTTGCATGACATGTGGACTTAGTAAATCCTTATTTTGAGCAAAATAAGCAAGCTGACATTCAGTACAACCTGTGTCTTTTATTTAGAATACATACAAGTGTCATTTACGTCTTTTAGTTTGTCAAGAGATTTAAAGCACCGTTTTTGAAGAGTGTGCATGTGCGAACGTGCTCTACTATGTAAGAACGAGCCTATGATTGAATCTGGAAATAAAGAGTCCTCAGAAAAATTTGAAATAGTCCTCAGATGTCATGTCTGTAATTTATAGCAAAACATCTAGCGTTAATTCGATCTCAAACAGATTCATTAAAAGAAGTTATTACTCCACCACGTGCGTGACGTCATAAACCAACATGGTTATTAAGCAGTGAGTTACGTCGTTGTTCGGGAAACGCACCCCAGAGTGTTACTGACAGACTGGGAAGAGAGGTGCTGCAATAATGTAAAATATGTGAAAAATAATGTGTTTTTTTAAACATTCAAGCATGAAAACTACACTTTAGGCAAAACAAAATCAAGACTTTGTAAAGGACATTAATAGGTCCTCTTTAAATTTTAATTGTAAATCAGACAGTAATGTATTTTTACACTGCTAAACAGTAAATTTGCTTTCATGCTTTCTGAACTGCAGAACTGTGATGAACTGCAGAAAATTGTTGTCAGGTACCTCAATACGTTCAATGCTGGTATTGTACCAATACTTTTTTATACTACTATACTGTGAAACCCTACCTGTGGGAGAGATATTGACATTGATATCAGTTCATTTCTCTACTGCCATTACAAAACTGGCAGCGATTCTGTCTTCTGAATTCAAACATATCAAGACCTGTCAAATCTGTATATCAGTCAGTGGTGTTTACATACTGAGACTATATTTTGATAACGCATGCACTGTGGTTCATATACATCTAAATCACATTTTCACTTGGTTTGGTTGCGCTGATAAGGCCAGGGAGAGCTCATTTCATGATGAAACTTGGCTGTCACTTGTCATTCACTCTCTGAATGAATGGCACATTTTTCACTGCAGCCTCATGTGTTTGCTTTACAAAGAAGAAATAATTAATTGTTTGGTTTAAATGTGCTTCTACAGTTATTGATAACATCTATTTTTGTGCATTGATCTGAGTAAAACTATGTCTGAGAAAGGGCATCAATAACAGAGTTCATGCAAAGGTTCAAATTTAGTTGGTTAATATGACTTGACCCAGTTTGCCCCTGCTGGTAGATGTTGTAACTACTCAATCATGGCAACACTTCCCATTGTCAGCCATTCATAAGATGTTGTTTGTTTGTTTTTGCAAGCAACATATAACTTGCCAGTATTTAATAACACTATAGTATATGAATTGCCAATGACCGTTTTTTTTGTGTTTTTGTCTCCTGCCTTTCACATCACTGCTCAGGTTCTTTTCCTTTACAACAAAGTAACTCCCTGCTTAACTATCACAATACGATGCATCGTTGGAGAAATTAACTAGCTAGTCATGACTGTTTCCCGAAACCGTAACATTGTTGTACCTCCATTGTTTGAACCACGTTGGTTCAACAACATAGGACTTTTGTTGATGTCACACGCAGGTGATGGATAACTTCACTTCTACTAATAAATCGTTTTAAGATCACAATTAATATCACATTATTATAGTTCATTTGCACGCAACAGAAAGCAGTTAATTGTTTTTCTAACCACGTTAACATACAGTATGTAATTGATGTAAGCTGTACATTTATTTTTTTGGTGTCATCTCCTGGATATTCGTTTTTGCCGGGTGGGATGTCTGGGAATGTCAGAATTTTTGGATGAATAAATCAAAAGTAGGGCTGTACAATGAATCAAATCATAATATGGACTAGGGTCTGTCAAAATGAAAGCTCAAAAAGACTGCTATTGAAATCTGAAGTCTGCATGGTCTGCGTGTCACCGGCGTTTCATCTACTACACACATACTGAATAGCACGTGTGATGCTCGTGGTGTTTTCAGAGTCTGTTGTCTCACTATATGAGGACCCTCTACATGAGCTTTAGTAATAATAGTTTAGTAGTTGTAGTAATAATAATAAAACAACAACAATAATACAGTTTTTTAATACACACAGAATATCAAAAGTCTTCATTACAGCCAAAATAAAAGTTCAGTCTAACTTAAAGAAATTATAAAAAGAAATATATACTTGCACAGTACAATGCACTTCTTAAATTAATTAATAATAATAATAATAATTTATTAAAACATTCTTTTTTTAAGGAATAAAAAAACTTTTTTTTAACTGTAAACATGGCAAAAAAAAGAAATGATTACATTTAAATTGTTAGTGTTAATCAATAATAAATTGATTGGATTACCTCCATATTTGAAAGTAAATTTGTATTTGACGTTACAATGTATTGTACTCCTGACAGTAAAATAAACCAATATAAACGGTCCAGTCATGAAAATAAATGTTCCAGTCATTAAAAGAAAAAAATAGTGTGATATACCGGGAAACCATCTTTAAAAATACAATGATAAAGATTTTTGGTCATACCGCCTAGAGCATAATCTATGTCCACATGTCATACTTACAAGAAACTATGCTTCAAACCACAGGCTGAGAGCTATAGTTCCAACCACACAAATGTGTGATGTTGTATGTGAAGGTTTCTTTGAACTATGCTTTCAGAAAACACAGAACTATTGAACTATGTTTGGGAAACGCATCCCACATAGAACATGGGTCTGTGCACATTCTTGTGGTGCCAAAACCAACAAACAGATTTCCGATGGGAAAAAGTTTCTCCCTCAGGCTTGAGTGCAGGATTACTATGGAGGTATTGAATAAGGAAAGCAGCCATCAGCCAACATCTGCTTGTCAGTTTGAAGTCAGCGGTCATTCCATTCACCAAGCATTTCAAGCTTGGCCTTGGCCAATGACTACCCGAGGGGTGTGCAGGCTTATTGGAAGGGTAAGAAATGACCGGTGCGAGATGATCAAATTATTCAGAGGGCTTCTGTTAAGAGGCAATGCATGATTATCTGAAAGGCAGCACGGGAGGCTTGAAATAGATTTGTACTGAAAATAATACTGTGGTTTGCTTACGGTATGATATGATGCTGTAAAAGTGCTTCAGAAATATGAATACTCCTAATAGCTGACCATGATTATCAAAGCTGCATTGAGTGCTGCTTGATTTTTGTCCACATGAGAAATCAGCTTTGCTCATCAATCTATTGTGAGAAGCTGAAATAGCCAACTTCATAGTATTCACTGCAGAAAACGGGTCTCAAGCGCCATATAATTTGATTTTAATGGCTCTATAGAACATGAGTCAGCTAGCAGCCAGACAGTGAATAGGGCTGATAAATTAGCATTAATCATCCCTGTTCCTCGTGTCCCTCGTGTCCCTAAACCGCAACTGATAGCATAATTGTAATTAATGGAGCTTTAAGATGTACATTAAAATGTGAGATCATTCTACTTATCATCTTGATCTGTTACTTGCCGCACAGCTAAAAGCGCTGACAACATGATGCAGTTGATGTCGAGATGGAGCCGCATTCGTTTGGCTGATGTGTTGAGCTAATGTCAAGCCCTGCTTGAAAATCAACGATCCCGTGTGAAAGCCGAGATATGATTGATAGCATCAAACTAAGCATCATCCTTCAGCTTCCTCTGCTGATGGTCTACGCTTCACAAAGTCGGGCAGGTAGATGCTCTCTCAGACAGATAACAGGTGTCATTGTAGTCTGTCAAGAGGAGACATGTTTCTCCTTTGGTACAATCGCTGTCTTTAAGGTGATTTATCAAATGGTGGAAATGTGGGGAGTTAGCAGTATTTACTCTCTTATACTGGGAACATATATGTAAATGCGATGTTTTCGTTTTTATTTGTTTTAGTGTTTTTGTTTTCATTTTCGGATGAACTGTTCCTCTTTCTTTATAGTTGTTTATATATATATATATGAAGAGTTCAGATGCAAAAGCCTCTAAGTGCCATCTGAAATTTTCTTCTAGAATGATAATTTTTATCAAGCTTGTATATTTAAGTTAAGTGATTTCACTTAAATGACAATTAATAGGTAATTTTCAATGCCATTTAAGTGAAATTACTGAACTTAAATATACAAGCTTGATAAAAATTATCATTCTAGAAGAAAATTTCAGATGGCACTTAGAGGCTTTTGCATCTGAACTCTTCATATATATATACACTCACCTAAAGGATTATTAGGAACACCATACTAATACTGTGTTTGACCCCCTTTCGCCTTCAGAACTGCCTTAATTCTACGTGGCATTGATTCAACAAGGTGCTGAAAGCATTCTTTAGAAATGTTGGCCCATATTGATAGGATAGCATCTTGCAGTTGATGGAGATTTGTGGGATGCACATCCAGGGCACGAAGCTCCCGTCCCACCACATCCCAAAGATGCTCTATTGGGTTGAGATCTGGTGACTGTGGGGGCCATTTTAGTACAGTGAACTCATTGTCATGTTCAAGAAACCAATTTGAAATGATTCGAGCTTTGTGACATGGTGCATTATCCTGCTGGAAGTAGCCATCAGAGGATGGGTACATGGTGGTCATAAAGGGATGGACATGGTCAGAAACAATGCTCAGGTAGGCCGTGGCATTTAAACGATGCCCAATTGGCACTAAGGGGCCTAAAGTGTGTCAAGAAAACATCCCCCACACCATTACACCACCACCACCAGCCTGCACAGTGGTAACAAGGCATGATGGATCCATGTTCTCATTCTGTTTACGCCAAATTCTGACTCTACCATCTGAATGTCTCAACAGAAATCGAGACTCATCAGACCAGGCAACATTTTTCCAGTCTTCAACTGTCCAATTTTGGTGAGCTCGTGCAAATTGTAGCCTCTTTTTCCTATTTGTAGTGGAGATGAGTGGTACCCGGTGGGGTCTTCTGCTGTTGTAGCCCATCCGCCTCAAGGTTGTTCGTGTTGTGGCTTCACAAATGCTTTGCTGCATACCTTGGTTGTAACAAGTGGTTATTTCAGTCAAAGTTGCTCTTCTATCAGCTTGAATGAGTCGGCCAATTCTCCTCTGACCTCTAGCATCAACAAGGCATTTTCGCCCACAGGATTGCCGCATACTGGATGTTTTTCCCTTTTCACACCAATCTTTGTAAACCCTAGAAATGGTTGTGCGTGAAAATCCCAGTAACTGAGCAGATTGTGAAATACTCAGACCGGCCCCTCTGGCACCAACAACCATGGCACGCTCAAAATTGCTTAAATCACCTTTCTTTCCCATTCTGACATTCAGTTTGGAGTTCAGGAGATTGTCTTGACCAGGACCACACCCCTAAATGCATTGAAGCAACTGCCATGTGATTGGTTGATTAGATAATTGCATTAATGAGAAATTGAACAGGTGTTCCTAATAATCCTTTAGGTGAGTGTATATATATATATATATATATATATACTGTATATATGCATCATGTGTATATATAGGTTTATTTAGATTTTTGGATGAACTATTCCTTTAAATCTTTGTGGTTTTAATTTTAATTTAGATTTATACTTTTTTTATTTTCATATGAGCTATTATACTAATCTATTGTCTTTGTGGTCTTTTTTTATTATTTTAATATATGCATGCATTATTATCATTATTATTATTATTATTATTAATCTTAAATTAACTATTCCTTTAAATTCCTTATGTCTTTGTGATTGTTAATTTATATTAATTTTTTTGGATGAACTATTCCTTTAAAATCTTTTTTATTTTTATTATGTTATGAATTATTGAATTATTCCTTTGAAATCTTTGTCTTTGTGGTTCTTAAATTTATTTCTATTTTTTTTTTTTTTTTTTTTTTTTTGTAAGCGATGATCTAGTCCTTTATAATCTCAGTCCTTGTTATTCTGTTTTATAGTCTATTACACTCTATAAATAGTAATTTTCCATGGACATCACTTGCCGTCCAGCACCTTCAAAAGATCCTCACTAGACATTTCTTTCTTTCTTTTTTTTCTTTTCAATGGAACAAACTCTTCCTATCTACATACACATTTCCAGCTGTATGAGCTCAGCCACAAGCTTTCTCTTGACATTAGATAAGAGGCTGAAATCTGTCTCTGGCACATCTGAAGAGAATTGCCAGTAATGCGTTCTAGGAAATCACAAGGGCCCCGCATATAACATTGTCTGGATTCTGAATTCTCTTGATCCCAGGTTCAGGCAAATAAAAATAGCTGTTCTCTCTCCACTAAAATGCTCTTGATGTCACAAATTGCATCTCCTATGAATGTCTTTATAGGATGACACCTCAGTCACAAAGAAAATGAAGATGCAGTGATAAGTTTTCTGCTTAAGCTTGTACCAAAATGGGTAAAATTAACTTTGCATTGAATCGATTGTCCTCCTATATGCACCGCGTTTCTTATGACCTTCCTTGGTAACAAAGATTTAGTCAGTGATATCTATAAAATAGCTTGAGCCAAAAGTAATTTAAAAGGCAGAAAGTTCTGGAATTCTGACAGCTCGTTGCACTCTCTTTTTCTCAAATAGACCTTTGCATTGACTTCCTCTCTGGCATTTTTTCAGGTAAACAGTGTGAGTATAAGAAGGTGTTATGACTAAGCAAATCGCAATGAGATTTGCCTCATTAACAGGGCATGGCTCGAAAAGGCCTGCTCATGTGGCAGTACCAGGGGTGGCTATTTTTAAACGTCTAGGTCAGTCTGTGTCCTAGGCAACCATGTGTAGCTAAGGAAATCCTTCACTGTGGTACCCATCGATAGTAACATGCTGGCAAGCCAGTCTCACCCACACAAACCCTCCAGTACAGTTGGATCTCTTTAGTACAGCCACCTACTTGCTTTCAGGGAGGTTTTTAAAAGTCAGGTCTTTCCTGTCTATGGACGTTTGCAGACATTACTGCAGGTTAGGTCTAGTTCCATTTGTGATTGAACCAGTTTCAGGCATGTTTCGACAGCCATTTAACTCTTAGGGCCCTGTTTTAACGATCAAAGCGCATGGTCTAAAGCGCAGGGCGCAAGTTCACTTAGGGCATGTCCGAATCCACTTTTGCTAGTTTAACGATGGGAAAAATGGTCGGCGCGCCAGGCGCATGGTCTAAAAGGGTTGTCCCTGTTCTCTTAATGAGTAATGGGTGTGTTTTGGGATTTACGTGCGTTAAACCAATCGGAGTCTCATCTCCCATTCCCTTTAAATGCCAGTTGCGCTCGCGCCATGGCAGAGTCGCTATTTACATGACAGAATTTGATAGTGGAAAGACCGAACGCGTCTCCAGAGCGCAAACGGAAGTGCTCGTGCGCGAGGTAAAAGTGCGCAAGCAGACCATCTACGGGCAAGCCGGATTCCACCATATCTTTATGTACACAGTAATAATCTTTTACACTGTAATCCTTTTATTTTAAATATTTGGCATGTTTGTGTGCTGCTGTGCGTCCCTGTGTGTTTAATAAGCAGAATGTATGCGCGTTGTGGACCCGCATATAGGCGCACATTACTAACGCGCTCTTTAGATAAAAAAAATATTGCGCCATTGACTTTAGACCAAGTTTCAGTTGGTCAATGGCACAGTCTATTTCTGTTGCCTCAAAATAGCAATGTGCCAACAATGCGCCAGAACACACCTCGTTTTCAGACCAGCATGCCCATGGGCGCACAAATGGGCACAAATGCATTTGCTATTAATTCACTAGTTCACACTTACAAATAAGTTAGATAGAATAAATGCATATTTGGCGTGCTGTCCGAGGAGAGGGCTCCGGGCTCGGTATTCGGCCCGAACCCAGAGTACTCCCCCCGTATTCCTGGCTGTAAAGATTAAGCCAAGAGTGAGGAGTCGGGGTGGTGGAGGGATGCTGAAAAACTGTCAAGGAATATTAGGTGAGTTGACAGTGTGGATATATATATACTTCTAGTCATGCTGATTAGGGTAGACATAATTGTTTGATGACGAGTAGATTGGATTGCTTATTTGAACGTGCTCCTCCCGAACTTTGTTTATAAAACATCATAACAACGTGGCGCAGGACATTAAAAATGATAACGGCGTCGGACTGAAACTAGCAAAAAACACTTGAATCGCGCTTGGCTGCATTTCGCCGGGTGTAAGATAGGGCTCTTAAAGTGATAGTACACCCAAAAAAAAAAAATTCTGTCGTCATTCACTCACCCTGTAATATCATTCCAAATGTGCATGCTGACTTTCTCTTTTGGATCCAACACACAAAATAATATATTTTGAAGCATTGTTTGTTAAACATTTTGCAAAACATTATGATATACTTGTAACACTTTACAATAAAACAATTTGTTAACATTATAGTTAACATGAACTAATAATGAAAAATACTTTTCAGTTATTAATACTAAAAAATACTAAAGCATTTGTTAATCTTAGTTAATGGTAATTTCAATATTTACTGTGCTAATACATCATTCAAATCACTTTCGCTTCAGTTGTAACTTTTGAAGTTGGCACATAAGGCAAGGCAAGTTTATTTATATAGCACATTTCATACACAATGGCAATTCAAAGGGCTTTACACAGAAAGGAATTAAAATAGTCACAAAATAAAAGCAAGGGAAATTAACAGTTATAAACAGTTATAAAAGGAATTAAAAGAGATATATGATACAGTTATAAAATTAATTAAAAGAGTAAGAAGATGATACAAACGTCTCATCTGGCAAAACACCTGTGTATCATATTTTTTCACAACTCCCAGTTTTACTCTGAGATTTTCCCATGGTGAAAGGTGGGATAACACACATAGTTTCTGCCAATCTCACACTCTAGAAAATGCTGTGTTGTTGGACAAATATGGACAAACATAGCCGTTGGGTTACATTTTTTTATTAAATTTTTTTACCTAATGGTTGGGTTCGTCCATATTCTACCCAAATTTGGGTTGAAACAACCCTGCATTTTTTAGAGTGCATGTTTGACAATCCAACTCTTTAACAGTGTAAATAAGTCAGAATGCATTAAAATAGCATTAGACATCCCCTTTAACAAAGATTAATAAATACTGTAACAAATGTATTGCTCATTGTTAGTTAGTTAATGCATTAACCGATCTACTTTTACCCTAGAATGTCATGTTGCAGCTGGTTAGGGCAAAACATATCTGATTTACATAGAAGATAGCTTTTATCGCATTGCTTAATCTCATCACGTCTGGTTAGGAACCCTTTGTCTGCTTCTAAAATCGAATTGGTCAATAGTAATGTTGTTGCAGGTCAGGACCAATAAGAATGTTGATTCAGGAACATGTCCTACTTAGGTAAGTTACGTTAAGCATGTCTCTTTGGAGCAGCTTTGAGGTTATATTTGTATTTTAGCACACAAAAACAGCGTTTTACACTTATCTTGTTGTTCAGATGTGTGGAAAAATCCTTTAAACATTTACAAGCTTAAGTGGAATTAGTCAATGCATTATAAATATTTCAGGTTTTTCAAAACTACAAAGTCAGCCAGTTCCTCTGTCACTTTGATCATGCACATCAACAGCCGTAGCACACATACAAAAACATTAAAATGAATGTAATAGAACCACATAAACTGTTAATGAGTTAAGCAGCCCCGCAAATATATAATTCTATTTTATGAGTGGTTATTCTCTTAATGAAAGCCTCAGAGAGAACATCATATTATCAGCATTCCAGGTACCGCCATAATCAGCATAGTGAATAGAGAATAATGAGAATAATAAACAAAAAAGTTTAGACAAGAAGTGGTTTCTTAAATGTTTCTCTTGCCCATAGACATTATAGTACCAGAGTATGCAATGAACAGAGTATCTCTTCGCTCCACTTTGATTGCCATTTGTGTGTGTGTGTGTGTGTGTGTGTGCGCGCGCATGTTGAACCATGCTTCAAATGGACAGCTAATACTTTTATATTGTTAAAAAAAGGCAGCATAACTTTTTTCAGCATTGATAATTATAAAAAATGTTTCTTGTGCAACAAATCGACAAATTAGAATGATGTATTCTAACTGCTGGAAATTCAGCTTTGCCAACACAGGAATACATTACATTTTAAAGTAT
Organism: Rutilus rutilus; assembly: GCF_951802725.1. NCBI lineage: Eukaryota > Metazoa > Chordata > Actinopteri > Cypriniformes > Leuciscidae > Rutilus > Rutilus rutilus. Next base: position 29,931,525 of record NC_140217.1, on the reverse strand, counting down.
GTTATGATAGAAAATAGTAATTTAAAATTCTACATTTCACTATATATATACCTTTCATTTTTGATCATTGTCTTTGTAACAATATTTAAAAATTTCCATTAGGGAATTTTCATTATTAAACACCAATGTTCCGACTAGAAAAACTGTCCTTGCTCAAGGCATAATCCACTTCCACTCTGTAGCGCTCACAAATTCATCATAAATGGCATAGCTCAGGAGCAGGTTTTTTTTTCTACTTCAAGGTTTTTGCTCCTTCTTCTTATGTCATTTTTTTCTAATTGTTTTGCTTTTAGAATGAGTCACCCCCAAACTGTCACTACAGTGCTCCAGTCGTGCTGTGATAATCACTAGATTCTGTGTGTAAGGAGAAGATGGAGAAGAACTAGAGGCTAAGACTGAAGCGCTGCACTGAGTTAATGGAGGATGGGTTTACTCACTACTTCAGAATGAGACAGAGCAGATTGAAGTGGACACCATTGACAGAGATTTGGAACAGAAACCGGGGAGGCGTTCTACCAGAGAATGTCACCTTGAAGTCAAAGGGTAATTTGCGATCAAGAGTGCACTGTGTTGCGTAGATAAACTATTAAAGACAAGCAAGGCTGACAACAAACCACTTTGCTTGTCTCATTCCTGCACTGAAAGGCTAAAGGAGACTTTGGACCTCCAACACTCAAGGCCGGAACTTAAAGGATCATGGGCGATTTTGTCTGTGTTTCGCAGTGTTTTCAAATCTGTGCTTTGGTAAGGAGGGTTTTGCTTTAGCTTTAGAGAGAAACTGAGCAGAAAGCAAATAAAGATACCATGACTGAGTTTTTAGGTTTGCACTGATACCCATTACTGGGGAGTCCATTGAGGAAACTATAAATACATATACTGCTATAGATCAGGGGTTTTCAAGCTTTCTGATGCCTAGAACCCCTTAAATATGATCCTCTTCCGAGTTCCTAAAATATAGAGCGATTATGGTTTTTTGTTTTGTTTTTTTTGGTACAAAATCAATTATTTTATGTTGTTTCCAAAATAAAACAATGGTTTTAATATATTTTTTCATTGTACTTAGCAAATTCAGTTCATTGCAACTTTATACTTAGAACTTTATAAAGATAATTCTTTATCATCCAGTCATGACAGATTCTGAAAGGATCAGAAAATCGCACATAAAGTATGTTTAACATATTTCATTATTAAGTTTGTGTCCTGTTGCTGTCAAATTTAAATCTCTCTCTGAAAGGACAATTTACAGTATTAAAACGAATACTTTCATGCTGCTCTGAAAGTATATAAGACATTTAAAATGCATAACTCACCAAGCCTGTTCTCCTTGTTTAAATATTTAGGTATTTTTGTTCAGAATCATTTGCCAGTGGCTTTTGAACCAAAAATGTATCAATTGTTGTGAAGAGACATTATCTCAGTCTGTGACTCATTTTCTGGTTAAATGGAATGCCAGCATGGAAACTCAGATTACCAAGATTGTTTTTGTGTTTCGTCTGTTTCACGTGTTGCACAGAAACAAATATCTTAAAAGAACACAGCTATAACACATAAAAAGCACACTGAGCATCAGTACCTCTTTCTGTGTTTGCTGTGCTCTTTTATTTTAGAATATTTGCTATATCTTTTCAACCCATTCAATATTATGACGCTTCTGTTACTGAGACTGTCATCTTCTTCACACAAGATGTTTGATTGCTTAAAACAGAAGATACTTTTTTTTTCTGAGATAACACCAACCTCCTACTCATTGTCTCACAAACAAAAGGATCTTAATTTCCTTTGCCCCCAAAACATAGATGATTGCATGTAAATACAACAACTGCCATCTGCTTACACTATCATAATAATTATCGCTAGAAAATTGTATTTCCAGCTGAATGTCATGAGGTCAGTATATTTTAATTGTGATTAAATGCATACTTTAGAACTTGTATTGCGAGATGCTATGCAAACAAGCTTTGAATCTCTTGTTTGGTTCTGTTATGCATAATAGGTCGCACTTTAGATTAGGTTCCAATTCTCACTGTCTTTAGCCTCAACAAACTCCTAATTACTGCTTATTAATAGCTAGTAAGGTAGTGGTATTAGGTAGGATTGTAGAATATGGTCATGCAGAATAATGCATTAATATGTGCTTTTTAAGTACTAATAAACCGCCAATATCCTTGTAATATGCATGCTAAGCAGCTAGTTAATAGTGAGAATTTGACCCTAAACTAAAGTTGTACAACTTTAGTGTGTATTTGTGTGTGTATTTTCTTTGCAACTAACTTTCGCTGGCTGAAAGAAAAAACAAACACTTTTTGTTATTTTTTTATTAAATATTTAATTGATGATTCAGTGACTCAATGATTCAAATCGCTCCTGAATGAACCAGTGTTTTGCACAAATCTTTTGTGATTGCACAAATCACAAATCTCATTAAAACGCACTTGTTTAATTGAGTAAGTTATGTATAAAGACACTTGTATCCACCTACTGGTGAAACTATATAATCTACACTTGAGTCACTGAAAATAAATATGTAGCTAAATCTACCCTAATACAGCGACTTACATAACTTAAATAACTTAAAATTGCAGCTGCATGTCAACTTGAAACTCGACGATTGGAGATTGTATTAGATACGTTAAAGCCACAATCTATTTCATTAAGTAATGGGGATTTCACCAGGACATTTTTAATAAAAGAAAAAAAGAAAAGTAGATTAATTGTAAATACTGATAGGAAGTAAATATTGAATTCCTATGTGCTATGCTTCACAGATAAAGACACAGCAGAAAAGCATACCACTTAAGCTATTCCCAAAGGTATGCAGTGCATTCATCCAGAACCTTTCAACATCTAAGACACGTATCAGACCAACTGGTCATTTAGGTCCTGACCGACAGACCAGTAGGGAGTTAACCTGAGCAGTAATATATAGCATAGTCCAGTGGACAGTGTCTCCTTTTCTACCTCTAGTGGGTCAACTCTGAAATCCTTAATGTTTGCATGCTGGATGCTTCAAAACAACACAAGGGAACAGATTGTAGCTGTTACATAGAAATCATCTTTTGCCTTTGACACAACTGCTGGCTGTGAGCCTGAGAAGTGATTTGCTTTTCCATTATGCCTGATATCTAGCAGAGAAGTGCCGCTATTTATGTTCTCAAACTCTTTCCCAGACCTATGACGCTCTTGTGCTGTGCTCGACTGCATGCTCACACATATAGAGACAGAAAATTATTTTTGTTCTGTTTTTGTGGTTGCCTACAAATGCTTTTGAACATTTTCACTGTTATTGCCCACAAAAAAAGATACAGATTATTGAACACATTTTGACTTTCGATAATGAGGTATGCTGCAACTGTAAGTAGTAGAAAAGAAATAGAAAAGAAACAGTTATTAACTAAATAAAAAAATTATGAAACACGAACAATTCATGAAACAGCAAAAGTGTAAAGGCTAAGTACTGAAATATCAAACACTGAAAAAACACCACTTTTTAAAAAAATAATTAAACACTGTGTTGTCAAAGTTGATATTGTGGCTTTTAGTTAAATATATACTGCACACATAAATATGTATCAGAGAGATCATTCAGCAGGTCCTGGAGGGCAAACAGAAGTCATAGATTTTTTTTTTTTATTATTTTTTTTTGCTTTGCATGCAGTAATGACTTCGAACATGATACGCTGAATTAATTACTTATCAGGAATGCATTACCAATAGCAAACTCTTCATTAAACATGCATTAATAGCTAATTGACCATAGCATTAGCATTTAAAACTTGTGTATCAGAAAACTCTCTGTCTAAAACCTAATTAAACATTTTCAGGATGGATTATGCAATGCTTTAAAAAAAACTTTCCATAGAATAACACGCAATAATAATAAAAAAATGCTCTCAAATGAGGGAATGTATTTACTCAAAAATAATCAGCTGTCCAGATTATGCTGTTACGAAAAACAACATGCAACTGAAGTGAACTCAATAATTCAAAGCAAATAAAAGATGCACTGCGTAGAAGAAAAACACAGGCCTTGTCAAAAATTAATTCCCCTTCCCATTATTAACCATGATAATCAGCTAATTAATGCTGGAGAAGTTGCTCCCCAAACCTCCCACACACAAGGAACACGCAGCAGGCATCGTTCATCCCCTGAGAAGCCAGTGTGAGGGAGGTACACCATTCCCAAACTCCTTCCCTCTTGCATTGCCTAGAGTAAGAGGAGGATGTGAAAGCCCTTCCATAAGATGAAGAAAGGAGAACACGCCGCTCTCAGTGTGTTAACCAGGAGCGAGGTTAATCTCTCCTGACGTTTGCTAACCAGGGGTTCGGATCACAAGCATTTGCAGCACAAGAGCAACACCTACGCCTTCTGTGCTGTTCGGGCCGTGATGGTTGGGTGGGGGTTGGGATGGAGAGGGGTAGAACTATTTCATCTGAGCTCAAGGAAAAGGTACAATCTTGTTGCATCAGCCATGTAATTGATTTAGGGCTCAGTTTTATACAGAACAGTCAGCCCCCCTGATTCAGTAGTGATAGGTTTGTGATGTTGAGGAAGAATGCTTAAACTAGGGTTGGTAGACAAAAAAACGTATTAGTTTGTCCTGTAAAAAATATCTATCTATCTATCTATCTATCTATCTATCTATCTATCTATCTATCTATCTATCTATCTATCTATCTATCTATCTATCTATCTATCTATCTATCTATCTATCTATCTATCTATCTATCTATCTATCTATCTATCTATCTATCTATCTATCTATCTATCTATCTATCTACTGTATCTATCTATCTATCTATCTATCTATCTATCTATCTATCTATCTATCTATCTATCTATCTATCTACTGTATCTATCTATCTATCTATCTATCTATCTATCTATCTATCTATCTATCTACTGTATCTATCTATCTATCTATCTATCTATCTATCTATCTATCTATCTATCTATCTATCTATCTATCTATCTACTGTATCTATCTATCTATCTATCTATCTATCTATCTATCTATCTATCTATCTATCTATCTATCTATCTGTCTATCTGTCATTTCTGATGGACAGATGGGCTGAAATTCATCTCACTGATTTCATCACCATTGTGACAAATGCTGACGCACCGCTCTTTCTCCATTTCCATGGATATCAGTTAATTTGAGAAGAAGCTTGAGGGAGCACATTAAGGGCAAGTTATGAAAGCATCAGCCGAGCATATCAGCTTCTAACATGTCTCATTCTTGCTTTTCCCTTCTGTCAGAGCATAATAGTGATTTTAATGCAATTATTCAAATAACAAGAGCTGAAAGTCTCTCGCCACATTGGAGTGATGTGACCGTGGAGCGCACCTGAAGTCATAAGACCTCATCGCACATGGCTGACTGATGTGAGTTGAATTAGACATGACATCATGACACTGTACCTGAGTATGATGCTAAATAACTAGAGAACAAATAAGATGAGTCAGAGTAAAAATGTCCTGTTGAATATTTTGTTCTTTCCTCTTCGTTTTAGCTCTTTGTGCACTCAAGGATGGCTACTACGGTCACTTTTAAATTAATACTAATTGAAAATATAGACACTTTAAAATCACTGTCCTCTTAAAAAAAAGCTTTTATTTACTGATTTTGTCTATATGAACATAATTTCGTAAACTGGACGTACTACATTCACCATGTTGTCGTTATCATGTGACCTACCAGCATCAGTTACGTTGCTTCACTGCCATTCATAAAAGTAAAGTGTCCATTGAATGCGCACACTAGAAACTTGCCGGAAGTAGTAGGTCATATGGGAACTTTTCGCCTATACTGTTTTTTCCGAATACTATGACTGTGTCCGAAATCACATGCTCTTTTGAATGGGTACTTATTTTGAAAAAGTAATTTCTTCTCGACCATTAAAAAAGTATGTTCCGTATAGTATGAATTTGTGTAGTATGAATGTAATCCGGACATACTACATTCGCCATGTTGTCATTATCATGTGACCTACCAGTGTCAGTTACATCACTTCACTACCATTGATAAATCCTCTCCCGTGGCCATCCATCGTATGCACACTTTAGAATCTCGCCGGAAGTAGGTCATCCAGGTACGACTTGCCTATTCTTTTAGGAGTACTGTGAAATGTGTGACTTGATAAACTACATCCAAAACTTTAAATCGCATTTATCAAAGTGTAATTTTATCACTGGGTATTTTTATGACCTCATATTTCTTGAGATTCATCATGGGATATTTGCGCTTTTGTGAAGTAATTTGTCACACTGCAGGACAATTTAAAAGAACTAATGAAGGCAAACAATTTATGATATTAATATGCATTTGGCAACTACCCATTGTGATTTTTACATAATTCATTGAGTTATGATTTTAGCATCCGTTTACAAACTAGAGATAATGGCAGGAATCTCTACTTGCGATTTCAATCACTTTTGATGCTAGAAGGAAGCTGAATAGAAGGAAGGCATTATGTCATTTAAATGGAAAATATAAAGAGCATGCTAACGTTTTGTTGTCAATATTATGTCAACATAAACATTGTTGTCATATCGGTAAATAGACAAATTTATGATAGCTTGTAAAAAATTGCTTCCATTGTAAATTCTTCAATGCAGTTAATTTGTTTTCTATGGAAACTGAGCACATGTATATATATACATATAAACCTGAAGTATTTTTTTTATTTTAGGAAAGTTTTCCCTCACTAAACAGAGACAGTAACAGTGATTTTAAATGTATGTAGTGTTATGTATATAAAAAATGGCCCAATAGTTAACAAAATAATCAGCTTTATAGGTCATCTGTAGGAGCACACTGAATATAATTGTTTTTGGGGGGGTTCTCTCTCTCTCTCTCTCGCTCTCTCTCTCTCTCTCTCTCTCTCTCTCTTCACTGTCTTTGCTTTAATAGAAATACATACGTGGGCTGATAGTTGCACCTGCACGATGACTCTAAACATGAAGAGCACTTAACAAAACACCATTATCATTCCATGAGCATATGAATGCACCTAGTACAACTCAAAAAGCCTTCAAAACTCATCATAACTCAGTTCACTTCATTACACCGTAAACCATCCAATGATTATTGCAATCCAAGGTCAGTATATAATTGCTTTTATTAATTAGCTGTGCTGCAGCTGTGTTTTCTGCTTTAGCCCAACAGACGGTTTGATTTCCACCTACTCGTCCATTGGTTGTCTGTTGCACTGATTGAAACAGCAAAGCTATACTGTATGTGTCTTCACTAATGGCGCTTTTCCACTGCATGGTTTGGCTCGGCTCGCTTTGCTTTTCCACTGCAGTTTAGTGCCGCTTCAAAGTGGGTGGGATTATAGACTGCTCGTTAAAGTTGCTGAAAAACGTTTTCATTCCTGGTCGCAATATTCAGTATTTATACATGGATAAACCTAACCCTATAATGTATCCCTAAAATCTGAGGGAAATGATCCACCAAACAATGATTGTAAGCCTAAACTTGACATAAACTGTAAACTTGTCCCTCAAATCCGATTGGTTGATTGGAATGTTGGTCCAGGATCAACTAAGATCAACAAAGAAGTTGATCCAGGAACATGCTGTACTAGGTAAAATCACGTTCACAATCTTTATAGATGTCCCTGTTTTGAAAATGTATTGATCACTGTGAGTGCTTTTCATCACTCTTGTGGTCTCTCTGCGCTTTTTCATGTGACAAATTGGCCTGCTTATCACACAAGACATTTTCCCTTACGAATCAAATTGTCCATTATCTATCACCGGCCCCCGTCATCTCCCACGCGTACACTGATGCAGAGACACCCCTAGTCATGCAAATGACATTGTGCATTGCACTACTTGTATACACAATTAGCTCTACTGCAGGTGGATGTTTAGCAAAAAAATAAAATAATTTTTGCATAATCTTTTGCTGGCTTGCATTTACACTTTGTGTTCCAATGCAACTACTCCAGTGTGATCAAATAGATCCAATTGCACTGACCTGCATAAAATTGAGGTTAGCCTTACATTTCCATACACTGGTTCAAAATACAGTTTTTAAGCACCCCTGCAAGAGCAGACCTGGGCTGCGTTTCCCAAAAGCATCGTAAGCCTAAGTAGATCGTAAAAACGATCGTACGACTGATCTTATTATTACGGTCTGTTTCCCAAAAACATCGTAACTTAAGTAGCACTTGAAAATCATTGTAGATCTACGAGTGCTCTGGAGTAATCGTAAATCCCTAAGTGCGTCGTAAGAAGACAACAGGCAGATTACACCTTTAACTTTATCCAAATGCAATGTGATTATAATATAAGGTTTTGATTGTACTTTGTTGTACACTTTATTATTATTATTATTATTATTATTTTGTTAAATGAATGTATAAATAAAATAATTAAAAAGGTCAGAAAACAAAACAAAAAATAGAAAACCAGCCATGTATTGGGCATTTCTTGGTTGGCCATCATGCCATCTTTGTCCTCCTAGTCCTCCACCACCTCTTCATCTTATTCCTCCCTGTTAAGTAAGGACACTCTCATATGCCCTGACAACAACTACAAACATTCTCAAACTGCTGAGGTGTTGTGGCTGCTGGGAGATGGCAGATGAAACTGATGAAGGACCTGACTCAGGCTCAAGCTGTGTTACCCCTACTCCTCCATGGATGTCAATACCACCACAAATGCCATCTGAAGCACTTGTGCCAAGCATTGACAAGGCCTTTTCTTCCTCTGCTGTGAGAAGGGAGGACTCATTGGGCACCACCTGTTTTATTAAATGTTGTCCTCTGCAGTGCCCTTTTCCTTTTAGCAAGGCTGGCAAAGTCCTGCCACTTCTTCCTGACCTCCTTCCCTGATCTTCTAATGCCACTAGTTGCAGTCAGTTTTCTAGCAAAATCCCAGATTTTCTGCTGAAAATAATGTTTGTATAGCTCTAAAATGACATTAATCTCCTCAAAAAAAAAAAAAAAAAAAGTATTTCTTTGATTTTTTTGGTTCAGCCATTTTGCTGGTGTAGGTTTGCTGGTAAACACTTGTAGGTTTGTGCTTTTGTAGATTATTGGCCTCGTAGAAAATGCACATCAGTTGAAAACAATTAGATGAAACATTTCAAAATACAAGCGTGTGCTACAATTACGAGCCATTCTACAAGGTGACATTTCAGCACTTGACAAATGGACAGCGACTCTTTAAGTAGGACGTAGAACGCGTTCTCGTGCGTTCATGTTAAGTGCATTTTTGGGAAACGCGCGTGGAATTGCGGCGAGCGTTCGTAACCTTGCACGTAGAGAGCGCTCTTAAGAGCTAAGATACATCGTTATCGGGAAACTCAGCCCTTGAGAGACACGTGAATAAGGATTTGGGGAGAGAAACAAGTGACGAGTGCAGCCCAGTTGAATAATTCAGGTTGTTGTGTAATTTTACTGTAGCAAGGAGTCTTGCATGTTTCCAGGTTTTTTCCAAAGTGACTTGCAAATGACAATAATAATGCAGTAGCAATTAATCCAATGCAGACAATGCAAGTAGTGCATACAATCTGACTAATATTTCTTTAATTAAATCGACCACAGTGTCTGTTAAATAAAACATGTCTTGTTTAAGTTGCGAAAGCCAAGAACGTGCCACATTGCTTTAGTGACAGATAAAGGAGCAGCATGATGATTAATGTATAATGAGTATTAGTTCTGACTCACAAATGATTGTATATGTAGTTGAATGTGGAAAACAAAAAGACATTAGCATTCCTATCTTTGTCGAATGTGGTCAGAACCCGTTCCTGACAACCTCCTATTGTGGTTTCATTGATCCAATCCAGTGTTATTTTATTGTTACTGAGATACTATTGTACTTTTTATTATGTAAGGGAAACAGGTCAATTTAGCTCAAAGGGAGAACAAAAGTGAGGAAAGAATGAGTTTGAGGAGTGAAATGATGGAATCCCAAGTTTCTAGCAATGTATGCACTTTGTAAAACCTGACCCGAACAAACCATCAATCATTAATTTAACCCTTCTAACGTTTCTTAGGCAGGGTTATTAAATTTCAGATCAATGTACCAGTTCTTGGGAAGCCAAACACATCGGTGTGTTGGCAGATTAATGAAAAGCGGAATCTTTCTCGTGGCTGAAGCTTGAAGTTTTGAGGCATTTAAAGGCTATAGAGTCGTTGACTAAACTTTACTGCAAAACTTAACTCGAGACTGTCAACGGAAAAGAAAAGAAACTAAGTAAGATAAAAATGAGACAAGATTAGTTAGATGGCTTGAATGAAGCTGTTCGTTCTTAACCCATTTTCATCTCCCAAATCTTGATCTGAATCTGTCTGATGCTTTGTTTGTCCTGAGATTTTAAACTCAAATGTCTCTCCAGCCTCCTGGATGAGTTCTGACCAATTAGGTATTATCTTGAGAGTGTAAACATTTACAAGATTTATAAGATTAGATGACCCAAGTATGTGAATGATTATGATTGTTAGGCCAGTCTAACACACACACATTCAGTGCTGTCTAAATGTTTGGAAACACCCTTGGCAGAGTGAGGTTTTGGACAATGTCGGCATAAATCTTCTTTGCATTGATTAGAACACAAAACAAACTATTAAAACAAATTTGATTAATTAAAACATTTTAAAATAAAAACAGAGAAAAATACTAGAGCTACATAAACTGTTTTAATTTGTCTTTTATGTGTTAATCTTAACTAGGAATTAGGTAGCATCTTATTTTACAGTCCTGTTCCACATGTACTAACTGTGTAACTGTGTGTCCTGAACCTACCCTTAAATCTAACCTTAACCCATGTAGTTGCCTTATACAGTAGTACTTTCTTAGGTAAGAACGCTGTAAATACATGTAAGTGCACGTACTGTCAAATAAAGTGCAACCAGGAATTAACTAGGAATTATGGTTTGCTGACCCAGTAATCATCACAAAAGAAACCTGTAATCTATTAATCAGCATCACAGCTGCCAAAAAGGCATGCCTATCATGTAATCAAAAAGAAAATTACGCTTTTCCAAACGCATTTATGAAATTATGATTATTTTTTTTAATGATGATTTTGTCCATAAAACCAACTTTTCTAGTGTGTTCTAAAAGTGCCTAAACAAACAAGGTGAGTTTGGTGGAAAATCACTGAAGTGCTGAAGAAAGTAGGCCATTAATCTAGAACTGTACATGGAAAATACAGGATATGAAATAGAGGCATCTCTCTCAGGGGCAGCAGAGCTCACTTTATCTCAGGCGTGGGATTAATATACACACCACTGTCATACAGCAGCAAAGGATGCATATATGAACAAATTTTCACATCTGGCTATTTCAGTACATTTCGGGTTGAGAAGGTCATGAGGAGTGTTCCCATGTGGGTCCTCTCTGCAGGTTTGGGTGGATCTGGCTGATTCAGCAAGATTGTCCCAGAAAACTTTTTCCTTCGTTTATAGCATTAAAGTTGGGGAAGTCTGAGAGTTAGCCTGGAGTGTGATACAACGACAACAACATGATAAAAGAAAAAGAAACATTTAGCAAAAGCACCAGTGCTCAAACAACAGCATAATGGTATAGCAAACATGATCAAATACAAAAAGGAAAACATCCTAGAGCTGTTGGTAAGTCCCAACACTCTCTGTCTTACAAACAGAGTGTGAATGCTAAGACACTATTCCCTTTGATCTCGCCTTAAACGGGATCTGTTCAAACACCCAACATTGCTGTTGTACAGACAATGCAATGAAGACACAGCTTTCCTGTTTGAAATTAGGCTTGGTTACAGTAGGACACGACGCGCGATGACGTAGGATGTGGCAGAAAATCAAAGCTGAAATTGTGCACCTGCCATTTGATATGGAGATGCATATTCTCCTCGAGTCTGATGAAGTAGCACAACAACGATGTAAGCAGTGATGTCACTAAGTGCGCTGAGCTCCATACCTTCTCATTTGTTTGGCATAATGAGGTAGCTTGAAATTGAACTCCATATTCATGCACAGAATTTTTTTTTAAATTGACTTAGCTGTACTTGTGAGCCATTTAGGCCCAAATGAGTTGCAAATTGGTGACCCTTAGAGAATTGATTGGCCTTCCACTTTAGTTCATTTCAAGTCATGCAGCACATACAGTCATCCATCAAATGTTTCCTGTTTTATCCATTTAGTGTTTCCTGTTATTTTGAATCGCCGCTTTGATTTATGATTTTACGGTTGGTATGAGTTAGCTTTCATTTACATGATGGCTGTGTGATATATTTAATACTCTACTCTCTGGAGAACTTGTTTCCGGTTGGTCTGTGGTCTGATTTGTCACTGGAATCCAATTTCCTGCATAGGAATATATTATAGTTCCGTATATTTTTTTCTCACATATTAAAATTATTTCAACTAATATCATTATTTCATGTTCATTTAATGAATGAGGTAATTAAAATTAGTTCATTATTATATTTACTCATGGGTTATTTGTCAATATTGACCATCTGGCTGTACTGTACCTTAT